>NW_027337518.1:0-1022 GCF_000331145.2 Cicer arietinum | reverse complement strand
GCTGGTACCAAGATCGGGAAATCATGCAGTGGTCCAGAAGTTGGACATCATACTGTTATGGGGGTTATCCAAAGAGTTAAGGATGAGCTGGTGTTGGATTGTGCTAAGGCATATGTTGGAAGCATCTCAAAGCAAGCTGATGCTGCCTTATCCACAATTGATCACAAAAATTCTCAAACACTTCAAGGTCTCTTTTGGAAATGAGGAATCTGCTAAAACGACATTGGTGTTTGGAGAATCAATTGTGAATCAAATGCAATTGAAGCGGTTACATGGCAAATGGATAAGACCTCAAGCTGCTGTTGAACCAGTCCAGCCCCAACCTCAGCCTCAGCCTCAACCAGTCACTGAATCTGCTACTCCTGATTTTGTGAACAGAATAATGGAATTCATTGAAGCTCAGATGGCACACAATGCCAAAGTGTTGGAATCTCAGTCCAGATTGGAAGCAAGTTTAAGGACTCTGCAAGCCTCCTTGAACTCAGTTGTTCACGATGTGGATGCGATTCAAACACACCTCGGCATCAAGTTGTCATTTGAAGACGTCGCGGATATTGGTCGTCAAGCTGCAGATGAACGTAACCCAAATCCCCTTTGTAACCCTGAGACTCACGGTGAGGAGACACCTGCTGAGGTTAATACAGCGGTCTCAACCTCTCCCATAGATGATAGTGAGGACCAGCCTAGACTAGGTGATTAGGACCCTTAGGTTTCATACTGTTTTGCTCTGACTTGTTATAATTCTGTGATGTATGATGAATTTTTTAAATGTTATATCATTTGGCTTAATCATCTAAGTTGCTCATTAATTGCATTGATTGTTTTTAACCTGATACCCTTGAACTTCATTGTTTCTGATGCACTAGGTTTTATGATTTTTTTCAAACCCAATGCTTATGTTATGTGACATAGGGGGATAAAATTTTTTTCTACCTTTTTGCCTTAACTGACAAAGGGGGAGAAAAATTATAACTTGATAGTTGCATTATCTTTATCTGATGTTGTTTTTGCTCTGATTGCTC
>NW_027337517.1:0-1677 GCF_000331145.2 Cicer arietinum | reverse complement strand
TATGACCCATTTAGGTTTAGAGATAGACTAAGTATAAATAAGCATTTGTAACCTCATGGAATGGCAGATTTTGATTATTATTTTTGTATCTTGTTAGTCATAGTTCAATTTTAAGATCGTTCTAGGTCGGAAACTTACAAATTTGAGTGAAAATCGCGTATGGCTGGAGAGCGTGATAAACGGCGCTGCGAAACTCCGATTTGGCCGATTCCAAATCGAGGTGAAAGATGACGTTCTGAAACGCAAGTTAGGCTTTTGAATCACCGAAAAACAATATATAGAACTCGAGATATGAACGCTAGTTACTGATCACGAAAATTGAAAGAATTGGAGTATTAGGATTTGATGTAAAGGAAACTCAATATTATTATTCAGCAACGAAACAAAGGAACAAAATGGCGCCACAATCTAGGGATTGATAAGCCAAAAAGAACGCCACAAGGATTAACAACCTTGATATGTTCAAGATGAATTCTTTCAAGAACTCTAGAGAGCAAAGCCTCACAAAAACAATAATCAAAATCTGCCGTTCCATGAGGTTACAAATGCTTATTTATACTTAGTCTATCTCTAAACTAAATGGGTCATAAGTGACACCATTCTCTAGGCCAATATTAGTCTTACATCTTATTTTTTTTCTATAAAAAACTTAATGTAAGTAAGTAAAGTATCTTCACTTACACATAACAAAAACTAAATCAATAATAAAACTATTACAATTCCAAATCAAAGCAAACTAATAATTAATACAAATCAATTTAAAATATATAAAGTTTATCCTAATTTATTAAAATATGAATCATCTTCATGCTCTTGAGATCCTTATCAGAAGACGAAAATGACCTAAATGTTCATTCAATGACATAAATGAACATATTGGATGCACAAGATTGGTTAAAAACTCTAATTGGACAAGAATAAGCCTACGGAGGACGAAAATGACAAAAATGTTAATCCAATGACACAAATGAACTTATTGGATGCACAAGATTGGTTAAAAACTGTAATTGGACAAGAATAAGCCTAGGGAGGACGAAAATGACCTAAATGTTCATCCAATGAAACGAATGAACTTATTGCATGCACAAGATTGGTTAAAACCTTAATTGGACAAGAATAAGTCTAGGGAGGACGAAAATGACCTAAATGTCATCCAATGACACAAACACACATATAGGATCCACAAAATTGGTTGAAAACCCTAATTGTACAAGAATAAACCTAGGGAGGACGAAAATGACCTAAATGTTAATCCAATGACACAAATGAGCATATTGGATGCACAAGATTGGTTAAAAACCCTAATTGGACAAGAATAAGCCTAGGAAGGACGAAAATGACCTAAATGTTAATCCAATGACACAAATGAGCATATTGGATGCACAAGATTGGTTAAAAACCCTAATTGGACAAGAATAAGCCTAGGAAGGACGAAAATGACCTAAATGTTAATCCAATGACACAAATGAGCATATTGGATGCACAAGATTGGTTAAAAACCCTAATTGGACAAGAATAAGCCTAGGAAGGACGAAAATGACCTAAATGTTCATCCAATGACACAAACACACCTATAAGATGCACAAGATTGGTTACAAACCCTAATTCGACAAAAATAAACCTAGGGAGGACGAAAATGACCTAAATGTTAATCCAATGACCAAATGAACATATTGG
>NW_027337516.1:0-1260 GCF_000331145.2 Cicer arietinum | reverse complement strand
ATTGGTTCAAATTTAACCGATCTAATAAATTATTTTTGAATTTGACTTATTATATTGGTTCAATTTGAACCGATCTAATAAATCATTTTTGAATGTGATTTGTTATATCTATTATTTTAGTTGATTTAATAATTAATTATTTATTACAACGTTTAATGTTAGATCGGATAAGAAATCGATCTAACAAGTACATAGGAACCGATCTAACAAGATTTAATTGCACTAGTGAAAGGTAAAAATGTTATTTAAGTAATAAATGCATCTTTAAATTTGTAATTTATCTTATAAACAAACGAAAAAAGTTCAAAAACTATTTTTATAATAAGGATCAAATCAAGTTTTAATTTTTTTTTCTTTTTTAATATGTAGATGAATAAATACAGTTCAAAAGTCACACACATAATAATTGTGATATTTTGAATTCGAATTCAAGACGTGATAATTATTCTAACAATATTGATATTTAACAGTTGAATTATAACGTAAAGATCTAAAGTATTAAAATTCTAAAATTATTTTAATAATATTTAAAAAAATATAAAGTTGAGTTGATTGTTTAAAAAATTAGAGTAAAATGATAAACATGTCATAAGATCCAATCTCTAATCTCATTAAAATACTATTGATATTTCTTTATTGCTGCAAAAGATACTAAAAATAATAATAATAACAATAATTAATCTTAACAATATTTTACATTATCGGCATATAGTTTTTTTAAACAAGTTGTCAATACATAATCTTTAACTTCAATAATACATCAGTCGGCAATATAAATATTTTTAAATACTCCTGGTGCTACTGCACAACTGTTTAATAATGAATCAAATATTAATCCCATTAAAATATGATTAAGACATATACATGAATAAAATAAGCAACAAACTTTTTAATATATATTTTTAATATTATATTTTTTATTGATTAAAATTTATATGAGTTGTCATTTAACTATAAAATGTTATTAGGTTGAATATCTTATTCCAAATAAAAATATATCATCTTTTTTAAAATAAAAAATATTTAAATGAGTTCTATCAAATTTAAATTATAATAATATCATTTAATAGAATACATGGATTTCAACGAAAGTGTGTTAAAATACACATTTAATTGTAGTTTTACTCTCTATATTTATACTAATTCACGGAATTGATTTCTCTATTTTAAAAGTCAACAATTTTGGTCTCTTTATCCCATTTTTAAATTAAAAAAATGACGATTTAATATATTTTAAATGATGTGATATATAGTTCTATG
>NW_027337515.1:6921-7207 GCF_000331145.2 Cicer arietinum | reverse complement strand
AGATCAAACAATCGATTACTCAGTCGATTCATTTTCACCAACATAATCGATTTGGCAATGGGCTAATTTCTCCCTATGTCTCAAATACTCATTCAAATCGATTTTCCAATCGACTAATTTATCCCTGTTACTTAGACACTTAATCAAATCGATTTGCCAATCGACTGATTTCTTCCTGTAACTCAGATATTTAATTTCAATCGATGTGCCAATCAATTATGCAGTATGTTTCTGATAAATGATGAGCTGATTCATTTATGCAATCGATTATCCAATCGATTTCGTT
>NW_027337515.1:2953-5908 GCF_000331145.2 Cicer arietinum | reverse complement strand
TGTGTTTATGTCATTGGATAAACATTTACGTCATTTACGTCCTCCTAGGCTTATTCGTGTCCAATTAGAGTTTTTAACCAATCTTGTGCATCTAATAAGTTCATTTGTGTAATTCGATTAAAATTTATGTCATTTTCGTCCTCCTTAGGCTTATTTTTGTCCAATTAGGATTTTTAACTAATCTTGTGCATCAAATAAGTTCATTTTTGTCATTGAATTAACATTTACGTCATTTTCGTCCTCCTTGGGCTAACTCTAGTCCAATTAGGGTTATTAACTAGTCTTTTTGATACAATAGGTGTGTTTGTGTCATAGGATTAAAATTTAGGTCATTTTCGTCCTACCTAGGCTTGTTCTAGTCCAATTAGGGTTCTTAACCTATCTTGTGCATCCAATAGGTGTGTTTGTGTCATTGGATTAACATTTAGGTCATTTTAATCCTCACTAGGCTTATTCTAGTCCAATTAGGGTTTTTAACCAATCTAGTGCATCCAATAAGTTCTTCCTCCATAGGCTTAAACTAGTCCAATTAGGGTTTTTAACCAATTTCTTCCTCCATAGGCTTATTCTAGTCCAATTAGGGGTTTTAACCAGAGTTGTGCATCCAATTGGTGTGTTTGTGTCATTGAATTAACATTTAGGTCATTTTTGTCCTCCTAGGCTTATTCTTGTCCAATTAAGGTTTTTAACAATCTTGTGCATTAAATAAGTTCATTTGTGTCACTGGATTAAAATTTAGGCCAGTTTCGTCCTCGCTAGGCTTATTCTTTTCCAATTATGGTTTTTAACCCATCTTGTGCTTCCAATAGGTGTTTTGTGTCATTGCATTAACTTTTGGGTGCATTCGTCTTCTCTAGGCTTATTCTTGTCCAATTATGGTTTTTTTTTTACCAATCTTGTGCATCCGTTACGTGTGTTTGTGTCATTGGATTAACATTTAGGTCATTTTCATCCTCCCTAGGCTTATTCTTGTCCAATTAGGGTTTTTAACCAAGTAGTGCATCCAATAAGTTCATTTGTGTCTTTGGATTAACATTTAGGTCATTTTCACCCTCCCTAAGCTTGTTCTAGTCCAATTAGGGTTTTTAACCAATTTAATACATCCAATAAGTTCATTTGTGTCATTGGTTTAACATTTAGGTCATTTTCTTCCTCTCTAAGCTTATTCTAGTCCAATTAGGGTTTTTAACCAATCTTGTGCATCCAATAAGTTCATTTGTGTCATTGGAATAACATTTAGGTCATTGTCATCCTCCCTAGGCTTATTCTAATCCAAGTTGGGTTTTTAACCAATGTTGTGAATCCAATTGGTGTGTTTGTGTCATTGGATTAACATTTAGGTCATTTTCGTCGACACCTAGGCTTTTTCTAGTCCAATTAGGGTTTTTAAAAAATCTTGAGCAACCAATAAGTTCATTTGTGTCATTGGATAAGATCTTATGTCATTTTCGTCCTCCCTAGGCTTATTCTTATCCAATTATGGTTTTTAAATAATCTTGTGCATCCGTTAGGTGTGTTTGTCTAATTGCAATAACATTCAGGTCATTTTCATCCTCCCTAGGCTTATTCTAGTCCAATTAAGGTTTTTAACCATTCTTGTGCATCCAATAATTTCATTTGTTTCATTGGATTAACTTTTAGGTCATTTTCATCCTCCCTAACCTTATTCCTGTCCAATTAGGGTTTTTAACCAATCTTGAGCATCCAATAGGCGTGTTTATGTCATTGGATAAACATTTACGTCATTTACGTCCTCCTAGGCTTATTCGTGTCCAATTAGGGTTTTTAACCAATCTTGTGCATCCAATAAGTTCATTTGTGTAATTGGATTAAAATTTATGTCATTTTCGTCCTCCTTAGGCTTATTTTTGTCCAATTAGGAGTTTTAACCAATCTTGTGCATCAAATAAGTTCATTTTTTTCATTGAATTAACATTTACGTCATTTTCGTCCTCCTTGGGCTAACTCTAGTCCAATTAGGGTTATTAACGAGTCTTTTTGATACAATAGGTGTGTTTGTGTCATAGGATTAAAATTTAGGTCATTTTCGGCCTACCTAGGCTTGTTCTAGTCCAATTAGGGTTCTTAACCTATCTTATGCATCCAATAGGTGTGTTTGTGTCATTGGATTAACATTTAGGTCATTTTAATCCGCACTAGGCTTATTTTAGTCCAATTAGGGTTTTTAACCAATCTAGTGCATCCAATAAGTTCATATGTGTCATTGGATTTACATTTAGGTTATTTTCATCCTCCCTAAGCTTGTTGTAGTCCAATTAGGGTTTTTAACCAATCTTGTACATCCAATAAGTAACATTTATGTCATTTTCGTCCCCCTAGGATTATGCTTGTCCAAATAGGGTTTTTAACCAATCTTGTGCATACAATAGGTGTGTTTGTGTCATAGGATTAACATTTAGGTCTTTTTCGTCCTACCTAGGCTTGTTCTAGTCCAATTAGGGTTTTTAACCAATCTTGTGCATACAATAGGTGTGTTTGTGTCATAGGATTAACATTTAGGTCTTTTTCGTCCTACCTAGGCTTGTTCTAGTCCAATTAGGGTTTTTAACCAATCTTGTGCATACAATAGGTGTGTTTGTGTCATAGGATTAACATTTAGGTCTTTTTCGTCCTACCTAGGCTTGTTCTAGTCCAATTAGGGTTTTTAACCAATCTTGTGCATACAATAGGTGTGTTTGTGTCATAGGATTAACATTTAGGTCTTTTTCGTCCTACCTAGGCTTGTTCTAGTCCAATTAGGGTTTTTAACCAATCTTGTGCATACAATAGGTGTGTTTGTGTCATAGGATTAACATTTAGGTCTTTTTCGTCCTACCTAGGCTTGTTCTAGTCCAATTAGGGTTTTTAACCAATCTTGTGCATCCCATAAGTTTATTTGTGTCATTGGATTAACTTTTAGGTCATTTTCGTCCTCCATAGGCTTATTCTTTTACG
>NW_027337515.1:0-2623 GCF_000331145.2 Cicer arietinum | reverse complement strand
CCTCCCTATGTTTATTCTAGTTCAATAAGGGTTTTTAACCAATCTTGGGTATCCAATAAGTTCATTTGTGTCATTGATGAACATTAAGGTCATTTTCGTCCTCCTTATGTTTATTCTTGTCCAACTTGGGTTTCTAACCAATCTTTTGCATACAATTGGTGTGTTTGTGTCATAAGATTAACATTTAGGTCATTTTCGTCTTTCCTAGGCTTATTCTTGTCCAATTAGTGTTTTTAACCAATCTTGTGCATCCAATAAGTTCATTTGTGTCATTGGATGAACATTTAGGTCATTTTCATCCTCCCTAGGTTTATCCTAGTCCAATTAGAGTTTTTAACCAATCTTATGCATCCAATAGGTGTGTTTGTGTCATTTGTTAAACTTTTAGGTCACTTTCGTCTTCCCTTGGCTTATTCTTGTCCAAGTAGGGTTTTTAACCAATCTCGTGCACCCAATAGGTGTGTTTGTGTCATTGGATGAACATTTTGGTAATTTTCGTCCTCCCTTGGCTTATTCTTGTCCAATTTGGGTTTTTAACCAATCTTGTGCATTCAATAGGTGTATATGTGTCTTTGGATGAACATTTAGGTTATTTTCATCCTCCCTTGGCTTATTCTTGTCCAATTAGGGTTTTTCACCAATAGGTGTGTTTGTGTCACTGGTTGAACATCTAGGTCATTTTCATCCTCCCTAGACTTATTCTTGTCCAATTAGGGTTTTTAACCAATCTCGTGCACCCAATAGGTGTGTTTGTGTCATTGGATGAACATTTTGGTAATTTTCGTCCTCCCTTGGCTTATTCTTGTCCAATTAGGGTTTTTAACCAATCTTCTGCATCCAATAGGTGAGTTTGTGTCGTTGGAGTAACATTTAAGACATTTTCTTCCTCCATAGGCTTATTTTAGTCCAATTAGTGGTTTTAACCAATCTTTTGCATCCAATATGTTCATTTGTATCATTAGATTAACTTTTAGGTGATTTACTTCTTCCCTAGGCTTATTCTTGTCCAATTAGGGTTTTTGACTAATCTTTTGCATCCAATTGGTGTCTTTGTTTTATTGGATTATCATTTAGCTCATTTTCGTCCTCCTTATGCTTATTCTACTCCAATTAGGGTCTTTAACCAAACTTGCGCATCCAATAGGTATGTTTGTGTCATTGGATTAACATTTAGGTCATTTTTATCCTCCCTAGGCTTATTTTAGTCCAATTAGGGTTTTTAACCAGTCTTGTGCATCCAATAAGTTCATTTGTGTCATTCAATTAACATTAAGGTCATTTTCGTCCTACCTATGCTTGGGTGTCCAATTAGGGCTTTTAACCAATCTTGTGCATCCAATTATGATTTTTAACCAATCTTGTGTATACAATAGGTGTGTTTGTGTCATAGGATTAACATTTAGGTCATTTTCGTCCAATTATGGTTTTTACCCAATCTTGTGGATCCAATATGTGTGTTTGTGCAATTGGATTAACATTTAGGTCATTTTCAACCTCCATAGGCATTTTCTAGTTCAAATAGGGTTTTTAACCAATCTTGTGCATCCAATAGGTTTGTTTGTGTCATTGGGTTAACATTTAGATCATTTACGTCATCCTAGGCTTATTCTTGTCCGATTAGGGTTTTTAATCAATCTTGTGCATCTAATAAGTTCATTGGTGTCATCGGATTAAAATTTAGGTAATATTTGTCCTCCTTATGTTTCTTCTTGTCCAATTAGGGTTTTTAACCAATCTTGTGCATCAAATAAGTTCATTTGTGTCATTGGATTAACATTTAGGTTATTTTCGTCCTCCATGGGTTAATTCTAGTCTAATTAGGATTTTTAACCAATCTTGTGCATACAATATGTGTGTTTGTGTTTAAGGAATTACATTTAGGTCATTTTGGTCCTCCCCAGGCTTATTCTAGTCCAATTAGGATTTTTAACCAATCTTGTGCATCCTATAAGTTCATCTATGTCATTTGATTTAATTTTTTAGGTCATTTTCGTCCTACCTAGCCTTATTCTTGTCCAATTAGGGTTTTTAACCAATCTTGTGCATCAAATAAGTTCATTTCAGTCATCGGATTAACATTTATGGTATTTTCGTCCTCCATGGGCTAATTCTAGTCCAATTAGGGTTTTTAACAAATCTTGTGCATATAATAGGTGTGTTTGTGTAAGAGAATTAACATTTAGGTCCTTTTCGTCCTACCTAGGCTTGTTCTACTCCAATTAGGGTTTTTAACCTTTCTCGTGCATCCAATAGGTGTGTTTGTGTCGTTTGATTAACATTTAGGTCATTTTCTGTTGGATTTTGATCCTTTGATTCCTAATTTTGACATAATTAATAATTCAACAATATTCATACAATACATGATAAATCTAATATTTGAATTGAGTAAGATTTCAGGAACAACAATCAAATCCTACACACCTGGAACAGGTTGCTTGAAACACAAGAAATCAACAAAAGTTGATTTTTGACTGAAGCAAATCGATTGGGAAATTGATTTCATGACAAAGGTGTAAGGAAACACAACTGTTTGTGTTGGTATAATCGATTGGGCAATCGGCTGACTAAATTAGAAATTGAAAAATGCACAAGTCAGTAGCATCCCAGTTTTGAGGGTAATCGA
>NW_027337514.1:0-1956 GCF_000331145.2 Cicer arietinum | reverse complement strand
AATCGTTTCAGTAAATGAGTATTAAGAATGGGGAATCTCTTAATGACTTATTTACTGAATGTTATGTTTTGAAAATGGTTAAGTTAAATGAGAATTAAGAATGGGAATCTCTTAATGTCTCGTTTACTTATGTGTGTTTTGGTAAATCGTGCAGACCCGTGATAGGTGGCACCTTGGTAAACGGTACGGGCCCGTGATAGGCAGTACATTTACGATTTACGTTTGGTAAGTTGTGCAGACCCGGGATAGGTGGCACCTCGGTAAACAGTACGGACCCGTGATAGGTAGTACGTTTACGACTTACGTTCCTGAGGGAATTGTGTTTGGTAAGTTGTGCTGACCCGGGATAGGTGGCACCTCGGTAAACAGTACGGACCCGTGATAGGTAGTACGTTTACGACTTACGTTCCTGAGGGAATTGTGTTTGGTAAGTTGTGCAGACCCGGGATAGGTGGCACCTCGGTAAACAGTACGGACCCGTGATAGGTAGTACGTTTACGACTTACGTTCCTGAGGGAATTGTGTTTGGTAAGTTGTGCAGACCCGGGATAGGTGGCACCTCGGTAAACAGTACGGACCCGTGATAGGTAGTACGTTTACGACTTACGTTCCTGAGGGAATTGTGTTTGGTAAGTTGTGCAGACCCGGGATAGGTGGCACCTCGGTAAACAGTACGGACCCGTGATAGGTAGTACGTTTACGACTTACGTTCCTGAGGGAATTGTGTTTGGTAAGTTGTGCAGACCCGGGATAGGTGGCACCTCGGTAAACAGTACGGACCCGTGATAGGTAGTACGTTTACGACTTACGTTCCTGAGGGAATTGTGTTTGGTAAGTTGTGCAGACCCGGGATAGGTGGCACCTCGGTAAACAGTACGGACCCGTGATAGGTAGTACGTTTACGACTTACGTTCCTGAGGGAATTGTGTTTGGTAAGTTGTGCAGACCCGGGATAGGTGGCACCTCGGTAAACAGTACGGACCCGTGATAGGTAGTACGTTTACGACTTACGTTCCTGAGGGAATTGTGTTTGGTAAGTTGTGCAGACCCGGGATAGGTGGCACCTCGGTAAACAGTACGGACCCGTGATAGGTAGTACGTTTACGACTTACGTTCCTGAGGGAATTGTGTTTGGTAATGTTTTCATTAAAAACCTTCACCCCAATCGATTTCCCAATCGATTGGCTCAGTGAGAATCCTCAGTTTGAGTTAGATGTTTAATTACTCATTATCTTATCCATGTCTTGATTTGTTATGTGTTAATTAAGGGATTGAGAACTCCATTCTGCTGTCATTTTTAATTGACAAAGTATTGTATGAACTTTTCGCATATTGAAAATTCTGATAAGGTGCATGCTTAGTTGAAAAGTTATTTTAGCATTAAAAACTTAAATGTTATGTGTTAACTGTTATTTTCGGTTGGTGACCTTTACAATTATTGTGGAAATCTGGGCTTTTCCCTCATATGAGAGTCAGGACGACCCTACCGACTCGTACCCTACGGACGGGAATGGGGATGGGAACGCCTACGTTAGGAGGATCTCACGGGGCGCGTGGAGATTACCCAGGGTGTTTAGTTGTGTTGAAATATGATCAGATTAGGTTGACATAGAGGGATCAGATGTCTTTCTTTTGTATTGTATTTATTTTAAAATGGAAGACTGTACCTATACTAATATTGTCAGCTTGACATGTTATTTTCGATGGGTTACATGTACCATTTGTTGTTGTATAAATGGTTTGGATTTTTAATTGGAGTAATTTTTCCGCTGCTTGTAAATTATAATGACTCAATTATTTATCCAAAGGCATTTTCTTGTTTATTTCTCTGTTTCAGTTTAATTTCTTTTGAAAAAAAAAATATACCCTCGCTTAGAAAAACGGGGTGTTACATTGTTCCCTCATCTTGCTCTCCAATTCCCAAGTCGCATCTCCAGTAATTGGGTTCCAAATCAC
>NW_027337513.1:566-2110 GCF_000331145.2 Cicer arietinum | reverse complement strand
ATCCTAAATTAGATATTAAAGTTTTTATTCTCTTTAACAGATTTTCTTTATCCGCTGCAAGTTATCTTCAAATAATTTAGAATATTTTATTATAAATGTTATTTTGGGGTTTAGGGTGTCACATTAGTGGTATCAGAGCAGGTCTGTCCAATCAGGCCGAGTGGGTCGAATGTCGATTCTGTGTTACGAATGTCGATCGTGTCAATTGTGTTTTCTTATGTAAAATTATTTTCACTATGATGGTTTTCCCGTTATGTAATTGTGTTAAGGGTTATATGTTTTTGTATTATTATACATATTTTCGAGATTACTAATTAACTGTTTATTATTTGCTTACTTTGGTTGTGGTATGATCCTAAATTCCTACCTAAGTGAGTAACTAAATCATGAAATTACTTGTTAAGATTTGAGTTAATTTTAATTGTTGACAGGATTATGTTAGTTACTTGTTGCTTATTGCTTGTCTACAGAACTATGATTTTTGCACTCTTGTTTTATATGAATATTTGGAAATAATAATTTTGATTGACCAGTTTCAAGTTATTAATCTCATTCACCTAACCTTAGTTATCAAATGTCAAACCTCACTAGTTAGTATTTTTAAAGTTCCATTTTCACCCTTAATCAATTTAAAATATTTAGTTTTGATATTTATATGTTTAAAGTGTTTGATCTAGTAACTAATTGATTGAAACATTGATTTTCGTATGAATTATGTTTAAAACTCCAAGTATTGACTTTTACTAGGTACAAATTATTATTATTTTGTTTAAACTCAATTTAGAGAAAAAAAAAGATGTTTCGTTCTAAAGTTTGAGTAAGATAGAAAATATGTTTCTTGCATTTAAAGCTTTAATTTTAACAAAAAAATTCTTATTTTTATTTTATGTTTTCTTGTGTTAAAAAAAAAAATCGATTTTAAATCGTGAATGTTAACTTTAAATCATTTGAAAGTGTTGATGGTTGTATCTAGATGAGTAGTGTTTTGATATTGGTTTTGAAAACAATTTACAATGTTCGTCATGATTTAAATAGTATGAAGTTCATATTATTAGCAATAGTAATTCTTGAATATTAGAGGTCGATAGAACTTAGAATTTTTAAAAAATGACATTTTGAATGAGTTAAAGTTTATTTATTTTGTATGATGAAAATAACTTTTGTTTGAATCACTCTTGATTATTTTAAAGAAATTAAATTGAGTTGAATTTTTGTTGATTTAGAAGATAACAATAATTCTATACTACTGATTTGATTTAATGTTTAAAACAAGTTAAAATTTACTGTATGTTTTACTATGTCTTGTTTTTTTTTGTAAATTGAAAATAGTTGTTGTTATGTTGGGTTAGGGGGCTGGTGTGAATATTGAATCGTGAGGGTGTTGGGATAATTATTTGAAATAATTGATTTTCTGATTTTGATATTATGAACTCATTAGAGTTTGACTTGATGTTAGAGTTTTAGATTTTAAGAACTCTTCAGTGATTTACAATAGTACTAATGATGAAATGTCTGCTAATTGAGAAAGAGAAGGAAAAAAAAAA
>NW_027337513.1:0-521 GCF_000331145.2 Cicer arietinum | reverse complement strand
ATAATTGATGTATTTTACAAGTAGAATTATTTTTTTATTAATTAACCTAAAAAAAAAATGGTATGCATTAGATTGGTATGTGTAGGGTGCATCATGTAGATTGATATGTGTAGAGTGCCTCATGTAGATTGGTATGCGTATAGAAACTAAAATTTATTTTATCAATTTTTTTATTAATTATAAAATTGCAAATTTTATTTGAGACTCAATTTTTAAGATTAGAACAGAACTCCAAAATATTTAAAATCGATGGTGTGTTATGTTTTGGACCAATTTTGTGGCTTGATAGAAACTGAGGGATGTATCTAAAAGCATGTTAAGTAGTTAGTGTGAGAGGAGACTACTATTTTGTAGATTTATCGATTAGTGTAATTCATTATCATTATCATATGTCTTATGTTTTGTGTCATGTGCACTACTTTAATGTATATAGATATACTATTTTATTTTTTTGTAACTTTGATAAAATAAGAAAATAAATTAGAACTATTTTGGAAGTGTTAATTAATTGTAAAATTTCA
>NW_027337512.1:1066-1403 GCF_000331145.2 Cicer arietinum | reverse complement strand
CATTTAGGTCATTTTCGTCCTCCCTAGACTTATTCTTGTCTAATTAGGTTTTTAACCAATCTTCTGCATGCAGAAGTTCATTTGTGTCATTGGATTAACATTTCGGTCATTTTCTTCCTTCCTCGGCTTATTCTTGTCTAATTAGGGCTTTAACCATTCTTGTGCATCGATTATATTCATTTGTGTCATTGGTTTAACATTTAGGTCATTTTTGTCCTCCCTAGGTTTAGTTTAGTCCAATTAGTGTTTTTAACCAATCTTGTGCATGCAATAAGTTCTTTTGTGTCATTGGATGAACATTTAGGTCATTTTCGTCCTCCCTAGACTTATTCTTGTC
>NW_027337512.1:0-265 GCF_000331145.2 Cicer arietinum | reverse complement strand
AGTTTTTAACCAATCTTGTGCATCTTATAGGTGTGTTTGTGTCATTGGATGAACATTTTGGTCATTTTCGTCCTCCCTAGACTTATTCTTGTCCAATTAAGGTTTTTAACCAATCTTGTGCATGCAATAAGTTCATTTGTGTCATTGGATGACCATTTCGGTCATTTTCGTCCTTCCTTGGCTTATTCTTGTCTAATTAGGATTTTAACCAATCTTGTGCATCCATTATATTCATTTGTGTCATTGGATTAACATTTAGGTCATT
>NW_027337511.1:0-748 GCF_000331145.2 Cicer arietinum | reverse complement strand
TAAAAACACTAATTGGACAAGAATAAGCCCAGGGAGGACGAAAATGACTTAAATGTTCATCCAATGACACAAACACACCTATTGGATGCACAAGATTGGTTAAAAACCCTAATTGGACTAGAATAAACCTAGGGAGGACGATAAAGACTTAAATGTTAATCCAATGACACAAACGAACTTATTGCATGCACAAGATTGGCTAAAAACCTTAATTGGACAAGAATAAACCTAGGTAGGACTCAAATGACCTAAATGTTAATCCAACGACACAAATGAACTTATTGCATCCACAAGATTGGTTAAAAACCTTAATTGGACAAGAATAAGTCTAGGGAGGGCGAAAATGACCAAAATGTTCATCCAATGACACAAATGAACTTATTGCATGCACAAGATTGGTTAAAAACCCTAATTGGACAAGAATAAACCTAGGGAGGACGAAAGGGACCTAAATGTTAATCCAATGACACAAATGAACTTATTGCATTCACAAGATTGGTTAAAAACCCTAATTGGACAAGAATAAACCTAGGGAGGACGAAAGGGACCTAAATGTTAATCCAATGACACAAATGAACTTATTGCATTCACAAGATTGGTTAAAAACCCTAATTGGACAAGCATAAGGCTAGGGTTGACGAAAATGACCTAAATGTGAATCCAATGCCACAAATGAACTTATTGCATGCATAAGATTGGTTAAAAACCCCAATTGGACAAGAATAAGCCTAGGGAGGACGAAAATGAC
>NW_027337510.1:525-1488 GCF_000331145.2 Cicer arietinum | reverse complement strand
TCTCATAATCGATTTACAAATACTCAGAATCGATTTGGCCACAAGCTCAAAGTTAACTGTGATATCAAAAAAGTTCTTTCAATCGATTTGCCAATCGATTGGGGTCAAGACAGTGACTTAGCTATTTTGATGTTAATCGAAGTGCCAATCGATTTGTTTGTATTTGCCTGAAAAGTTCTTACCTGATATTTAGTTCAATCGATTTCCCAATCGATAGCAACCAAACTTAACATGATTGAAATTATCACAATAGATTGTCCAATCGATTGTGTTTGTCACAGGTCAAGTTATTTTTCAAATATTATCTAAGCAATCGATTTGCCAATCGATTACCCTAGAAATTGGATTCTCACTGTGACTTGATCAATCGATTTGCCAGTCGATTGGTTTCAATCAGTTTTACTTTGTGATGTGTACAATCGATTTGCCAATCGATTAGCCTGTAAAACAGGGTGCCACTGACTTGTGCAATTTTCATTTCTAATTGTGCCAGTCGATTGCCTAATCGATTATACAATCACAAACAGTTATGTTTCCTTACACCCTTGTTATGAAATCGATTTCCCAATCGATTTACTCAGTCAATGATCAACTTTTGTTGATTTCTTGTGTTCCAAGCAATTTGTATCAAGTGTGTAGGATTGAATTGTTGTTCCTGAAATCTTGCTCAATTAAAATGTTAGATTTATCATATGATGTATGAACATTGTATGTTTGTTAATTATGTCAAAATTAGGATTCAAAGGACTAAAGTCCAACAATCTCCCCCTTTTTGCATAAGTGACAATCATACAATTTTAACTTGAATTGAGCATTTAAAGACATAATATTAACAACATTTCATAGCATCATATGTACCATTATCAGATTATAACATCAGAGTATCAGAGCATCCTAGCATAACAGTACACATGCTATTTATCAAAAATCAGAGCATTTTAATAATTCATTCTTATCAGAGCA
>NW_027337510.1:0-299 GCF_000331145.2 Cicer arietinum | reverse complement strand
ATTGGATGCACAAGATTGGTTAAAAACCCTAATTTGACAAGAATAAGCAGAGGGAGAACGAAAATGACCTAAATGTTCATCCAATGACACAAACACACCTATTGGATGCACAACATTAGTTTAAAACCCTAGTTGGACTAGAATAAGTCTAGGGAAGATTAAAAGGACCTAGACGTTCATCCAATAACATAAACACACCTATTAGATGCACAAGATTTGTTAAAAACCTTAATTGTACTAGAATAAACCTAGGGAGGACGAAAGTGACCTAAATGTTCATCCAATGACACAAATGAACT
>NW_027337509.1:0-1283 GCF_000331145.2 Cicer arietinum | reverse complement strand
CAATTAGTCAATAACTCAGTAGTCCTTCCATATTTGTTTGAGAGGTAATAATTGGTACATTTGATATTGGTATGTGGAGAGCATTCCCCCTAAGACTTATTCTAGTCCAATTAGGGTTTTTAACCAGTCTTGTGCATCCAAAAAGTTCATTTGTGTCATTAGATTAACATTTAGGTCATTTTCGGCCTCCCTAGGCTTATTCTTGCCCAATTAGGTTTTTCAACCAATCTTGTTCATCCAATAGGCGTGTTTGTCACATTGAATTAACATTTAGGTAAATTTCGTCCTCCTTAAGCTTCTTCTAGTCCATTTAGGGTTTTTATCCAATCTTGTGCGTCCAATAACTTAATTTGTTTCATTGGATTAACATTTAGGTCTTTTTCATCCTCCCTAGGCTTATTCTAGTGCAATTAGAGTTTGTAACCAATCTTGTGTGTAAGACCCATAATATTAAAGTATACCTTATGTATTTTAGTGTATTTTGGTATTGAACTCGGAGGCTTTTTAGCCAAAGTTATTAATATTTTGGAGCTTATATGACCAAAAAGGTATTTTGATGCCGATTAGAATTACTCGTCGATGAGTAAATTAAATTAGCTGCAGTGAATCTTTTACGAAGAATTTAATGCATTATGGGTGAAATGGTAAATTAAGAAATATTTAGTTATTTTGAGATATTTGTTAAAAGTAATTAATATATATATATATATATATATATATATAATTAATTTATATATATATAAATACATATTTGTTTGGGGAGAAAAGAAAAGGAAATAGAAAAGAAAGGATAGGAAATAGAAAGGAAAGAGAATAGAGGAAAGGAAAAAGAAAAGAAAACTGAAAAAGCATTTTCATCTCGCTCCTTCCTCCATTGTTATTCATTTTTTTTGCTTTCTTTGCTTCCTTTTGTTCAAGAATAGAAACCCAAGGCTTGGTGGGTGATAGGACAAGAATTTCTCAACTTCACTCTTCCTCTTTGATTTGAAAACGAAGAAAAACGGTGTTAGGGATTTCAAAACCGTCAAACACAAACCTCCCCGTTTCATCTAGATCTAAGCTTCGTTTCGCGAAGAGATAGAAGGGAAAGTCGCTCACTACCACGCTACGGTGCTAGGGAACCAACTTTGGAGGCGACGTTGCGAGCGGAGATTTTACTGGATTTACTCGCAGTACCGTAAGCGAACGTTAAAGCTAACGTGAAGGTAATGGCTCCTTTGAAACTTCTAGTTTGCATTTAGGGACTTATTTGTGGTTGTGTGGAAAGGAATTTGTTAGGGTTG
>NW_027337508.1:0-1711 GCF_000331145.2 Cicer arietinum | reverse complement strand
AAGAATAAGTCTAGGGAGGACGAAAATGACCAAATTGTTCATCCAATGACACAAACACACCTTAAGGATGCACAAGATTTGTTAAAAACCCTAATTGGACAATCATAAGGCTAAGGTTGACGGAAATGACCTAAATGTTAATCTAATGACACAAATGAACTTATTGCATGCACAAGATTGGTTAAAAACCTTAATTGGACAAGAATAAGTCTAGGGAGGACGAAAATGACCAAATTGTTCATCCAATGACACAAATGAACTTATTAGATGCACAAGATTGGTTAAAAACATTAATTGGACAAGAATAAGACTAGGGAGGACGAAAATAACCTAAATGTAAATCCAATGACACAAATGAACATATTGGATGCACAATATTGGTTAAAACCCTAATTGGACAAGAATAAGCCTAGGGAGGAAGAAAATGACCAAAATGTTAGTCCAATGACACAAATGAACTTATTGGATGCACAAGATTGGTTAAAAACCCTAATTGGACAAGAATAAGCATAAGGAGGACGAAAATGACCTAAATGTTCATCCAATGACACAAATGAACTTATTGTATGCACAAGATTAGTTAAAAACCCTAATTAGACAAGAATAAGTCTAGGGAGGACGAAAATGACCTAAATCTTCATCCAATGACACAAACACACCTATTGGACGCACCAGATTGGTTAAAAACCCTAATTAGATAAGAATAAACCTAGGGAGGACGAAAAATGACCTAAATGTTAATCCAGTGACACAAATGAACTTATTGCGTGCACAAGATTGGTTATAAACCTTAATTGGACAAGAATAAGTCTAGGGAGGACGAAAATGACAAAATTGTTCATTCAATGATACAAACACACCTATAGGATGCACAAGATTGGTTAAAAACCCTAATTGGACAAGAATAAGCCTAGGGTTGACGAAAATGACCTAAATGTTAATCCAGTGACACAAATGAACTTATTGCGTGCACAAGATTGGTTATAAACCTTAATTGGACAAGAATAAGTCTAGGGAGGACGAAAATGACAAAATTGTTCATTCAATGATACAAACACACCTATAGGATGCACAAGATTGGTTAAAAACCCTAATTGGATAAGAATAAGCCTAGGGAGGACGAAAATGACCTTAATGTTCATCATATGACACAAATGAACTTATTGGATGCACAAGATTGGTTAAAAACCTTAATTGGACAAGAATAAGTATAGGGAGGACGAAAATGAGCTAAATGTTCATCCAATGACACAAACACACCTATTGGATGCAAAAGATTTGTTAAAAACCATAATTGAACTAGAATAAACCAAGGGAGGACGGAAATAACTTAAATGTTAATCCAATGTCACAAATGAACTTATTGGATGCACAAGATTGGTTAAAAACCCTAATTTGACAAGAATAAGCCTAGGGAGGACGAAAATGACCTTAATGTTCATCATATGACACAAATGAACTTATTGGATGCACAAGATTGGTTAAAAACCCTAATTGGATAAGAATAAGCCTAGGGAGGACGAAAGTGACCTAAATGTTCATCCAATGACACAAATGTACTTATTACATGCACAAGATTGGTTAAAAACCCTAATTGGACAAGAATAACTATAGGGAGGATGAAAATGAACTAAAAGTTCATCCAATAACACAAACACACCTTTTGGATGTACAAGATTGGTTAAAAACCCTAATTGGACTGGAATAAACC
>NW_027337507.1:0-876 GCF_000331145.2 Cicer arietinum | reverse complement strand
TCCAATTAGGGTTTTTAACCAATCTTGTGCATGCAATAAGTTCATTTGTGTCATTGGATTAACATTTAGGTCACTTTCATCCTCCCTCGGCTTATTCTTGTCCAATTAGGGGTTTTAACCAATCTTGTGCATCCAATAAGTTCATTTGTGTCATAGGTTGAACATTTAGGTCATTTACGTCCTTCCTAGGCTTATTATTTTCCAATTAGTGTTTTTAACCAAACGTGTGCATCCAATAGGTGTGCTTGTGTCATTGGATGAAAATTTTGGTCATTTTCGTCCTCCCTAAGTTTATTCTTGTCCAATTAGGGTTTTAACCAATCTTGTGCATCCAATATGTTCATTTGTATCATTGGAGGAACATTTAGGTCATTTTCGTCCTCCCTAGGCTTATTCTTGTCCAATTAGGGTTTTTATCCAATCTTGTGCATCCAATAAGTTCATTTGTGTCATTGGATTTACATTTAGGTCATTTTCGTCCTCCCTAGGCTTATTCTTGTCCAATTAGGGTTTTTATCCAATCTTGTGCATCCAATAAGTTCATTTGTGTCATTGGATTTACATTTAGGTCATTTTCGTCCTCCCTAGGCTTATTCTTGTCCAATTAGGGTTTTTATCCAATCTTGTGCATCCAATAAGTTCATTTGTGTCATTGGATGTACATTTAGGTCATTTTCGTCCTCCCTAGGCTTATTCTTGTCCAATTAGGGTTTTTATCCAATCTTGTGCATCCAATAGGTGTGTTTGTGTCATTGGATGAACATTTAGGTCACTTTTGTCCTCCCTAGGCTTATCCTTGTGCAATTAGGGGTTTTTTTACCAATCTTGTGCATCTAATAAGTTCATTTGTGTCATTGGATTAACATTTTGGTCATT
>NW_027337506.1:0-1062 GCF_000331145.2 Cicer arietinum | reverse complement strand
TTGGATAATTCCTCGAACTTAGCAGCATACTCCGCTACTGACATATTCCCTTGTTCCAATTTACCAAATTCCATCTCCTTTCTATTACAGATATCTTCAGGGAAATACTTAATTAGAAACATGTTCTTGACTATATCCCAAGTAATTGCTAGTGTTTGAAATCCGACACAGAACTCGGAAACAATTATAAATTTAGGAGAAGAATGCTAAAAGAGTCTATCGGTCCTCGATTTCATCTGGACTTTGAAGGCGATTTTCTTACCCCTCGACAAAAAAGGACCGAAATCTATATTTATAGACCAGACTTTGGCTAGTGTTTGAAATCTAGCGCGGAACTCGGAACACAGTTATAAATTTTGAAGAAGAATGCTATAAGGGTCTCCAAGTCCTACATTTCATCGGGAATTTTCGGGCGAATTTCGTACCACCCGACTAAAATGGACCAAAATCCATATTTTTGAACTAGACGATTGTTTGTGTTTGAAATCTGATGTAGAACCTGAAACACAGTTTTAACTTTAGAAAAAGAATGTTATAAGGGTCTCTCGGTCCTCGATTTCATGTGGACTTTTAGTGCGATTTTC
This sequence comes from Cicer arietinum, assembly GCF_000331145.2. Taxonomy (NCBI): domain Eukaryota; kingdom Viridiplantae; phylum Streptophyta; class Magnoliopsida; order Fabales; family Fabaceae; genus Cicer; species Cicer arietinum. The sequence goes on along the minus strand of NW_027337506.1, from coordinate 478 downwards.
GTACTACCCGACTAAAATGGACCAAAATCCATATTTTTGAACTAGACGATTGTTTGTGTTTGAAATCTGATGTAGAACCTGAAACACAGTTTTAACTTTAGAAAAAGAATGTTATAAGGGTCTCTCGGTCCTCGATTTCATGTGGACTTTTAGTGCGATTTTCGTACTACCCGACTAAAATGGACCAAAATCCATATTTTTGAACTAGACGATTGTTTGTGTTTGAAATCTGATGTAGAACCTGAAACACAGTTTTAACTTTAGAAAAAGAATGTTATAAGGGTCTCTCGGTCCTCGATTTCATGTGGACTTTTAGTGCGATTTTCGTACTACCCGACTAAAATGGACCGAAATCCGTATTTTCGGACCAAACGATGGCTAGTGTTTGAAATATGATGCGGAACCCGAAGCACATTTATAAATTTTGGAAAAGAATGCTACTACGGTTTCCCGGTCATCAATTTCATATAGACTTTTC
>NW_027337505.1:0-1320 GCF_000331145.2 Cicer arietinum | reverse complement strand
CATTGTGGCTGCTTTGGCCGCCACAAATGCTCAACGTGACCCTATATATATTTTTCTCCCCTCGTCCTTCATTTTTTCACATCCAACTTCTCTCTAAAACCTCATTCTAACGATTCTCTCCTCCTTCTCTCTACACAAAATTACTCTTAAGCTTCATTTAAATTTGGTAAGTATAAATTATATTATATATGTAGTTTTATAATTTTATTTTTTAATTTGATATAACTAATTAATGTTATTGATTTTTATTTTTACAGTGCTTGTTAATTATTTCGAAGACTTGCAAGCATCGTACGTGAGTGAAAGCTTGAAGTCAGACGCTACTCGGCATCAAGTTAGTATTTTATATATTTTAAATTTAGATTAGTAAATATATATATTATTTTTAAAATATAGATTAGTAATATTTATATTTAGATTAGTTTTATAAATTTATTTTTAAAAAAATAGGAATGATGTTGTTTACATATTAATATATGATAAATTAAAGTTTCAAACCACGGTTAAAATATATTAGTTTTAATATAATTATTATTTAAAAAAACATTATTAAAATTGATGATATTATTATTTTTTGTTATAAATAAGTCTTGATTATTAGTTTTGATTTTTAAAAAAACATCATTTAAAATTTTATATAGGTTTGTGTAACACCCCGTTTTTCAAAGCGAGGGTATATTTTTTGTTTCAAAAGGAATTAAAATAAAACAGAGGATTAAATCAGGAAATGCCTTTGGATAAATAACTGAGTCATTATAATTTACAACAGCGGAAAAGTTTCTCCCATTATAAATCCAAAACATTTACACAACCATAAATGGTACATGGAACCCATTCACATAAGAAGTCGAACTGACAATATTAGTATAAATACAGTTTTCTAAACTAAAAATACTCCAATCCAAAAAGAAGGACACCTAGTTCCTATACATCATCCTAATCTGATCATCCTACCAAAAAGCTATACACCCTGAGTATCTCCACGCGCCCCGTGAGATCCTCCTAACGTAACTGCAGTCACGCGTTCCCATCTCCATTCCCGTCCGTAGGGTACGAACCGGTAGGACCGTTCTGACTCTCATCTGAGGGCAAAGCCCAGATTTCCACAATAATTGTAAAGGGTCACCAACCAGAAAATAACAGTTAACACATAGCAATTAAGTTTTTAAATGCCCAAAATAACTTTTCAACTAAGCATGCACCTTAACAAGATTTCCAATATGCGAAAAGTTCATACCATACTTTGCCAATTAAAAATGAAAGAAAAATGAAGTCCTCAATCTCCTAATTAACACATAACCAATCAAGACATGGATAAGT
>NW_027337504.1:0-1851 GCF_000331145.2 Cicer arietinum | reverse complement strand
AAAAACCGTATTAAACTGTTTGAAGTACAAATTTAATCCTAACCATATATTTCAATTTATAAACCATTGAAATTCCTATGCCGTTAATATAGAGAAAAGTTACATTTTAATGGTGATTGATGTAGGATAATGGAGAAAAAGGAAAACACAAGTCTGTATATATATAAATTAAACTACGCTACTAAAAACTCAAATAATATTATTGTGTTTGTTTCTACATAATTAGTGTGAGTCTATAAAAAGTAACTTTTAAATCCATGTTGATATACATACCAACTGCATTTTGATTCCAGTGCCCAAAACACATAAAAAGAACAAAACAAAAGTTTATTGTTGCTCTATATTAAACAATATTTTGCTTTTTGGTCCAACCTATTGATTCTATTACCAAAAAGACATATAAGAAAGACAAAACAAAAGTTTAGTATTGCTCTATATTAGACAATTATTTGCTTTTTAGTCCAACTTATTGGGACATTAATATTAGAATATAAATTTGTCCTAACATTTCATATAAGCCAAATATTAGAGTGAGTAATTAATTAAAAATAAATAAATATAAAAATTAATGTAATTTTTAACTAAGTGTTCGCTAAAATAAAAACATATTATAACATCTATCCATCAATATCACCTTCTCATCACAACAGCTTATATTACAGGTTTTCTTTATACATTGAGACCAAATAGTTGATATAACAAGAAAAATTGATTTGGACACATTTCCTTATACATTTATAAATGAATATAAATGTAACACAATCTAAAAATAAAATTTAAAATTTGATTCAACCACAATATTATCTCTTAAAGATCAATACCATAATAGAGATGTAGAATTTCAATTATTTAGAAACCGTACGAAACTAGTTGAACTACAAATTTAATTCTAACCATACATTTCAATTTCTAAACTATTGAAATTTCTACTCCACTGTTATGGAGAAAAGTTATATTTTACTAGTGCTTGATATAGGACACTGGAGAAAAAGGAAAACACCACTCTATATATATATATATATACATTAAATTTCACTACTAAAGGCTCAAATAATATTATTGTGTTTGTTTCCACATGATTAGTGTGAGATTATAAAAAATAGCTCCTAAGTCTACATTGATGTACATAGCAACTGCATTTTGATTTCATTGCCTAAAAAACATATAAAAAGAACAAAACAAAAATTTATTCTTGCTCTATATTAGACAATATTTTGCTTTTTGGTCCAACCTATTGATTCCATTACCCAAAATATATATAAGAAGGATAAAATAAAAGTTTAATGTTGTTTTATATTAGACAATATTTTGCTTTTTGGTCCAACCTATTGGGACATTTTATTAGCCAAAAGCAATATTGGAATCTAAATGTGTCCTAACATTTTATATTAGCCAAATGTTAGAGTGAGTAACTAAACCATTACTTTATGATTGATCAATATTTTCATTAGGTGCATGCTAATAAAATATTGTTTCATATTATACGTTTTAAAAAAACTTAATAAACTAGAGAGTGTATTATAGCTAAAATATTCAATAAATTGACAAATATTATCTCAACATTATTAATATTTTAAGATAATTAAAAAAGAAAAGGTTATGATATGTGCCTAAAAGAAAATAAGCAATAAATATAATCTCAACATTTTCGTTATATTTTTAATCTCAACATTAAATAATGTTTATTACTTTCAGGTTTAAAAGGTTTTCAAAAGCAATTTCTTCCACTTATTGTTGGCATTGTTGTGGTTAGATTTATATTATTGCCAACAATAGGTATATGAATTTTTAAAGGTGCTATTCATATTGGCTTGATCCATTGTATCAATTTCTTTTGTTGCTTCAATTTGC
>NW_027337503.1:0-1175 GCF_000331145.2 Cicer arietinum | reverse complement strand
TGGCCAAATCGATTCTGAGTATTTGTTAATCGATTATAAGACTTAATAAATCGATTACGAAATAGATTGGTATGTGTTTTACTTTGAACATAACACCTACAATCGATTACGAAATCGATGCATATAAATCTTAACATAATCACTGAAAAGAGTTTGTTTAAAGAATCGATTGGTAAATCGATTGGCTTATGTAGTTTCGAGATTCAAGAAAAACAAGACACGCGATAATCGATTGGCAAATCGATTAGACCTGTTTTATTACTTTAAGAAATCGATTGGCAAATCGATTTATTAAGATGTTTTTCAGAAACTATATAAACTGTCTTCAATCATTCTCTCAACAACAATCTGATAAACATTTTGAATATTCTTGATATACAAAAGAACTCTCAATAACACTTTGTTAACATACTGAGATTTCTTTTTCAGATCACAACCAAAGAGATTATCAACAATCAATGAGAGAGCTGGAAAAGTGATCTTGAGAGAAAAGACAATGTTCTCATGAACAATCCATGAATATCCAGATTCGCGAGAAGTCACATTTATCAAGATTGAAGATTATTACTTTAAGAAATCGATTGGCAAATCGATTTATTAAGATGTTTTTCGGAAACTATATAAACTGTCTTCAATCATTCTTTCAAAAACAATCTGATAAACACTTTGAATATTCTTGATATACAAAAGAACTCTCAATAACACTTGGTTAATACACTGAGATTGCTTTTTCAGATCACAGCAAAAGAGATTATCAACAATCAATAAGAGAGATGGAAAAGTGATCTTGAAAGACAAGGGTTCTCATGAACAATCTTTGAATATCCAGAATTGTGAGAAGTCACATTGACCAAGATTGAAGACTACTTTTTGTTCTTCCTTTATTCTGTTTGTAATAATACTTTTGAAACAAAAACGAAAGCGATCGAAAAAAGCCAGCTTGAAACTGGTGGCTACTTTCTTGGGTGAGAGAGCTCAACAAGAAAGAGTCGTACTTTGATTCTGTGTTAGATTGCTGAGTATCTACAAGGATCAGAGGGTGATCAATAGGAAAGAGATCATTAGAGATAGATAGGTTTCGGGGATGAAACTGTACAATCTAAAATTGATTATTTCTATTGGAGAAGAAAATCTGAAATCCGATTGGATTGTCAGGACTAGATGTAGGTTGTCTC
>NW_027337502.1:1282-1575 GCF_000331145.2 Cicer arietinum | reverse complement strand
TGTTTGGTTTCAGGGTTTAGGGTTTATAGTTTAGGGTTTAGGGTTTACAGTTTACGATTTATGATTTAGGGTTTATGGTTTAGGGTTTAGGGTTTATGGTTTAGGGTTTAGGGTTTAGGGTTTAGGGTTTAGGGTTTAGGGTTTAGGGTTTAGGGTTTAGGGTTTAGGGTTTAGGGTTTAGGGTTTAGGGTTTAGGGTTTAGGGTTTAGGGTTTAGGGTTTAGGGTTTAGGGTTTAGGGTTTAGGGTTTAGGGTTTAGGGTTTAGGGTTTAGGGTTTAGGGTTTAGGGTTTAG
>NW_027337502.1:0-236 GCF_000331145.2 Cicer arietinum | reverse complement strand
CGTCTAGGTCATATCTAGTCCATTTTGTTTCTGAATCAATGTAATTCGTCGCATAAGTGCATAACTGTTACTAGATTTTGATTTTAGGTAATTTTTTGTTGTTGTTATGTTTCTTTCTGTCAATTTTTTTTTGTTGTTGTCCATTTTAGTTGTTACTCAATGTAGGTGAACCGATTAGTGCAAAAGTGTCACTTGATTTAGATTTTAGGACGTTTTAGTTTTTGATATGTTTCTTT
>NW_027337501.1:946-1187 GCF_000331145.2 Cicer arietinum | reverse complement strand
TTGGCTTATTCTTGTCCAATTAGGGTTTTTAACTAATTTTGTGCATCCAATAGGTGTGTTTGTTTCATTGGATGAACATTTAGGTCCTTTTCATCCTCCCTAGAGTAATTCTTGTCCAATTAGGGTTTTTAATCAATCTTGTGCATCCAATAGATGTGTTTGTGTCATTGGATGAACATTTAGGGCATTTTCGTCGTCCCTAGGCTTATTCTTGTCCAATTAGGGTTTTTAACCAATCTTT
>NW_027337501.1:0-868 GCF_000331145.2 Cicer arietinum | reverse complement strand
GGTTTTTAACCAATCTTGTGCATCCAATGGGTTTGTTTGTGTCATTGGATGAACATTTAGGTCATTTTCATCCTCCCTAGACTTATTCTTGTCCAACTAGGGTTTTTAACCAATCTTGTGCATCCAATATGTGTGTTTGTGTTATTGGATGAACATTTAGATCACTTTCATCCTCCCTAGAGTTATTCTTGTCCAATTTGAGTTTTTAACCAATCTTGTGCATCCAATAGATGTGTTTGTGTCATTGGATGAACATTTAGGTCATTTTCGTCCTCCATAGGTTTATTCTAGACCAATTAAGGTTTTTAAGCAATCTTGCGCATCCAATAGGTGTGTTTTCTGTCATTGGATGAACATTTAGGTCATTTTCGTCCTCCATAGGTTTATTCTAGACCAATTAAGGTTTTTAAGCAATCTTGCGCATCCAATAGGTGTGTTTTCTGTCATTGGATGAACATTTAGGTCATTTTCGTCCTCCATAGGTTTATTCTAGACCAATTAAGGTTTTTAAGCAATCTTGCGCATCCAATAGGTGTGTTTTCTGTCATTGGATGAACATTTAGGTCATTTTCGTCCTCCATAGGTTTATTCTAGACCAATTAAGGTTTTTAAGCAATCTTGCGCATCCAATAGGTGTGTTTTCTGTCATTGGATGAACATTTAGGTCATTTTCGTCCTCCATAGGTTTATTCTAGACCAATTAAGGTTTTTAAGCAATCTTGCGCATCCAATAGGTGTGTTTGTGTCATTGGATGAACATTTATGTCATTTTCATCCTCCCTAGAGTAATTCTTGTCCAATTAGAGTTTTTAATCAATCTTGTGCATCCAATAGATGTGTTTGTGTCATTGGATGAACATTTAGGGCA
>NW_027337500.1:814-1113 GCF_000331145.2 Cicer arietinum | reverse complement strand
AAATGAACTTATTGGTTGCACAAGATTGGTTAAAAACCCTAATTGGACAAGAATAAGCCTAAGAGGGACGAAAATGACATAAATGTTCATCCAATGACACAAACACAACTGTTGGATGCATAAGATTGGTTAAAAACTTTAATTGGACAAGAATAAACCTATGGAGGACGAAAATGACTTAAATGTTAATCTAATGACACAAATGAACTTATTGCATGCACAAGATTGGTTAAAAACCTTAATTGGACAAGAATAAGTCTAGGTAGGACGAAAATGACCTAAATGTTAATCCAATGACA
>NW_027337500.1:0-659 GCF_000331145.2 Cicer arietinum | reverse complement strand
AAGCCTAGGGAGGACGAAAATGACCTAAATGTTCATCCAATGACACAAACACACCTGTTGGATGCACAAGATTGGTTAAAAACCCTAATTGGACAAGAATAAACCTAGGGAGGACGAAAATGACTTAAATGTTAATCCAATGACACAAATGAACTTATTGCATGCACAAGATTGGTTAAAAACCTTAATTGGACAAGAATAAGTCTAGGTAGGACGAAAATGATCTAAATGTTAATCCAATGACCCAAATTAACTTATTGGTTGCACAAGATTGGTTAAAAACTCTAATTGGACAAGAATAAGCCTAGAGAGGACGAAAATGACCTAAATGTTCATCCAATGACACAAACACACCTATTGGATACACAAGACTGGTTAAAAACCCTAATTGGACTAGAATAAGCCAAGGGAGGACGGAAATGATCTAAATGTTCATCCAATGACACAAACACACCTATTGGATACACAAGACTGGTTAAAAACCCTAATTGGCCACGAATAAGCCTAGAGAGGACGAAAATGACCTAAATGTTCATCCAATGACAAAAACACACCTGTTTGATGCACAAGATTGGTTAAAAACCCTAATTGGACACGAATAAACCGAGGGAGGACGAAAATGACCTAAATGTTAATCCAATGACACAAATGAACTTATT
>NW_027337499.1:0-1542 GCF_000331145.2 Cicer arietinum | reverse complement strand
AATCTTGTGCATCCAATAGGTGTGTTTGTGTCATTGGATGAACATTTACATCATTTTTGTCCTACCTAGACTTATTCTTGTCCAACTAGTGTTTATAACCAATCTTGTGCATCCAATAAGTTCATTTGTGTCATTGGATGAATATTTAGGTCATTTTCGTCCTCCCTAGGTTTGTTCTAGTCCAATTAGGGTTTTTAATCAATCTTGTGCATCCAATCAGTTCATTTGTGTCATTCGATGAACATTTAGGTCATCTTCGTCCTCCCTAGGTTTGTTCTAGTCCAATTAGGGTTTTTAATCAATCTTGTGCATCCAATCAGTTCATTTGTGTCATTCGATGAACATTTAGGTCATCTTCGTCCTCCCTAGGTTTGTTCTAGTCCAATTAGGGTTTTTAATCAATCTTGTGCATCCAATCAGTTCATTTGTGTCATTCGATGAACATTTAGGTCATCTTCGTCCTCCCTAGGTTTGTTCTAGTCCAATTAGGGTTTTTAATCAATCTTGTGCATCCAATCAGTTCATTTGTGTCATTCGATGAACATTTAGGTCATCTTCGTCCTCACTAGGTTTGTTCTTGTCCAATTAGGGTTTTTAACCAATCTTGTGCATCCAATTAGTTCATTTGTGTCATTGGATGAACATTTAGGTCATCATCGTCCTCCCTAGCTTTGTTCTTGTCCAACTATGGTTTTTAACCAATCTTGTGCATCCAATTAGTTCATTTGTGTCATTGGATGAATATTTAGGTCATTTTCGTCCTCCCTAGGTTTATTCTTGTCGAACTAGGATTTTTAACCAATCTTGTGCATCCAATAAGTTCATTTGGGTCATTGGATGAACATTTATGTCATTTTCGTCCTCCGTAGGCTTATTCTTGTCCAATTAGGGTTTTTAACCAATCTTGTACATACAATAGGTGTGTTTGTGTGATTGGATGAACATTTAGGTCATTTTCGTCCTCCCATTGGTTATTCTTGTCCAATTAGGATTTTTTAACCAACGTTGTGCATCCAATAAGTTCATTTGTGTCATTGGATGAACATTTAGGTCACTGTCGTCCTCCCTAGGTTTTATTCTAGTCTAATTAGGGTTTTTAACCAATCTTGTGCATCCAATAGGTGTGTTTGTGTCATTGGATGAACATTTAGGTCATTTTCGTCCTACCTAGACTTATTCTTGTCGAACTAGGGGTTTTAACCAATCTTGTGCATCCAATAAGTTCATTTGTGTCATTCGATGAACATTTAGGTCATTTTCGTCCTCCGTAGGCTAGTTGTTGTCCAATTAGGGTTTTTAACAAATCTTGTACGTACAATAGGTGTGTCTGTGTCATTGGATGAACATTTAGGTCATTTTCGTGCTCCCTAGGTTTGTTCTAGTCCAATTAGGGTTTTTAACCAATCTTGTGCATCCAATAGGTGTGTTTGTGTCATTTGATGAACATTTAGGTCATTTTCGACCTTGCTATACTTATAATTGTCCAACTAGGGTTTTTAACCAATCTTGTGCATCCAATAAGTTCATTTGTGTCATTGAATG
>NW_027337498.1:0-4834 GCF_000331145.2 Cicer arietinum | reverse complement strand
GTCCAATTATGGTTTTTAACCAATCTTTTGCATCCAATAGGTGTGTTTGTGTCATTGGATGAATATTTTGGTCATTTTCGTCTTCCCTAGGCTTATTCTGATCCAATTAGGGTTTTTAACCAATCTTGTGCATGCAATAAGTTCATTTGTGTCATTGGATTAACATTTAGGTCATTTTCGTCAACCCTAGCCTTATTGTTGTCCAATTAGGGTTTTTAACCAATCTTGTGCATGCAATAAGTTCATTTGTGTCATTGGATTAACATTTAGGTCATTTTCGTCAACCCTAGCCTTATTGTTGTCCAATTAGGGTTTTTAACCAATCTTGTGCATCCTATAGTTGTGTTTGTGTCATTGGATGAACATTTAGGTCATTTTTGTCCTCCCTAGACTTATTCTTGTCCAATTAAGGTTTTTAACCAATCTTGTGCATGCAATAAGTTCATATGTGTTATTGGATTAACATTTAAGTCATTTTCGTCCACCCTAGGTTTATTCTGGTCCAATTATGGTTTTTAACCAATCTTGTGCATCCAATAGGTGTGATTGTGTCATTGGATGAACATTTTGGTCATTTTCGTCTTCCATAGCCTTATTCTGATCCAATTAGGGTTTTTAACCAATCTTGTGAAGACAATAAGTTCATTTGTGTCATTGGATTAACATTTAGGTCTTTTTCGTCAACCCTAGCCTTATTCTTGTCCAATTAGGGTTTTTAACCTATCTTGTGCATGCAATAAGTTCATTTGTGTCATTGGATAACATTTAAGTCATTTTCGTTCTCCCTAGGTTTATTCTAGTCCAATTATGGTTTTCAGCCAATCTTGTGCATCCCATAGGTGTGTTTGTGTCATTGGATGAACATTTAGGTCATTTTCGTCCTCCCTAGGCTTATTCTTGTCCAAATAGGGGTTTTAACCAATCTTGTGAATGCATTAAGTTCATTTGTGTCATTGGATTAACATTTAGGTCATTTTCGTCAACCCTAGCCTTATTCTTGTCCAATTAGGGTTTTTAACCTATCTTGTGCATCCAATAGGTGGGTTTGTGTCATTGGATGGACGTTTAGGTCATTTTCGTCATTCTTAGACCTATTCAGGTTTAATTAGGGTTTTTAACCAATCTTGTACATGCAATAAGTTCATTTGTGTCATTGGATGAACATTTAGGTCATTTTCTTCCTCCCTAGGCTTATTCTCATCCAATTAGGGTTTTTAACCAATCTTGTGCATCCAATAGGTGTGTTTGTGTCATTGGATCCTTTCTTTTTGCGGCTTTCCATCTCTGATTCGTCCAGTCGATGTAATTCCATTTCGTGTTCTCTTAGTTTACCAAACAAAGTTGCAGTCGTCATCTTTGCTAGATCTTTAGATTCTGCTATGGCTGTTATCTTTGGCTGCCATTCTCTGGTTAGACATCTCATTATTTTTCCAATCTGTTGTTCGTTATCCACTTGCTTTCCCAATGCATGAAGATTATTCACAATGTGTGTGAATCTGGTTTGCAGATCACTGATGGATTCGTCCCTTTTCATGCTGAATAATTCATATTCGTGCATCAATGTGTTTACGCGAGCTCTCTTCACGTCTGTGGTTCCTTCATGTGTTTCTTGAAGAATATCCCACATTTCTTTTGCTGACTTGCAGTTTGACACTCTAAAAAATTCTTCTGCACAAATAGCAGATGTTATAATGTTTTTTGCCTTTGCATTATAACCTACCTTTTTCTTGTCATCATCTGACCAGTCGGCTCTAGGCTTGAGAATCATTGAGTCATTTGTTCCTGCAATCTTGGGAATATATGGACCGTTTTCAACAGCGTCAAGGATGTCTATGCCACTGGCTTCCAAGAAGATTAGCATCCTGTGCTTCCAGTACATATAAGCTGTTCCGTTGAAAGCTGGAGGTCTTGCTAACGATGCGCCTTCTCCCAGAAAATCGTTTGAGGCCATAGTGCTTTTATGAGTGTTACCTCTCGAAAAGTTAGGCTCTGAGGCCAATTGTTGGTATGTATGACCTCGTAATAAGCGGAATATATCAGAATGTATCAGTTCTTTATGAAATTAAATCAATTTCATACACACAGCGGAAATTAAATTGTGGCATACAAGATTAGCAAGTTTTATTAGATTGATATGAGATTAATCAAGATGCATACAAGTCAAATTATCAGATTAAACAATATTACTTATTACAGAATATGTTTAACATGCATCTAATTTTAATCACATATACAGATATATCAAGATAGAAAATTAAAGGAGTTAAGGGTTAGAGAAGATTGCACCAAGAATTTATACTGGTTCAGTTGTCAACTTGACAACCTACATCCAGTCCTGACAATCCAAACGGATTTCAGATTTTCTTCTCCAATAGAAAGAATCAATTACAGATTGTCCAGTTTCCTCCCCGAAACCTATCTATCTTAATGATCTCTTTCCTATTGATCACCCTCTGATCCTTGTAGATACTCAGCAATCTAACACAGAATCAAAGTCCGACTCTTTCTTGTTGAGCACTCTCACCCAAGAAAGTAGCCACCAGTTTCTAGCTGGCTTTTCTCGCTTTCGTTTTTGTTTCAAAGAATTATTACAAACAGAATTAAGGAAGAACAAAAAAGTAGTCTTCAATCTTGGTCAATGTGGCTTCTCACAGTTCTGGATATTCAAAGATTGTTTATGAGAACCCTTGTCTTTCAAGATCACTTTTCCAGCTATCTTTTGATTGTTGATAATCTTCTTTTTCTTTGATCTGAAAAAGTAATCTCAGTGTATTAGCCAAGTGTTATTTTATATCAAGAATATTCAAAGTATATTTCAGATTGATATCATTATCAGTTTCATTATTATTGAAAGAAAGATTGAAGACAGTTTATATAGTTTCTGAAAAACATATTAATCAATCGATTTACCAATCGATTTCGTAAAGTGATAAACCAGTCTAATCGATTTGCCAATCGATTATCGTGTGTCTTGTTTTTCTTGAATCTTGAAACTATATAAGCCAATCGATTTACCAATCGATTCTTTAAACAACAATTTTCAGTAATTATGTTAAGACTGATATGAATCGATTTCGTAATCGATTGCAGATGTTATGTTCAAACTGAAACACATATCAATCGATTGCGTAATCGATTTATCAAGTCTTCATAATCGATTAACAAATACTTAAAATCGATTTGATCACACACTCAGAGTTCACTGGGTTTTTAAAAGGTTTTGTCAATCGATTTGCCAATCGATTGTGTTTAAGTCAGTGACTCAGCTATTTTGATACTAATCGACGTGCCAATCGATTTGTATGTATTTGTCTGAAAATGTTCTTACCTGGGATTTAGTTCAATCGATTTGCCAATCGATTGCAACTAAAATTCACTTGATTGAAATTTTACAACATAGATTATCCAATCGATTTGTACGTCACAGGAAAGGTTATTTTGCAAGTGATATTTAAGTAATCGATTTGCCAATCGATTACCCTTAAAACTGGGGTTCCACTGTGACTTGTCCAATCGATTTCCCAATCGATGTATTTCAATCAGGTTTACTTTGTGAGATGTATAATCGATTTGTCAATCGATTACCCTCAAAACTGGGGTGCTACTGACTTGTGCAATTTTCATTTCTAATTCAGTCAGTCGATTGCCCAATCGATTATACCAACACAAACAGTTGTGTTTCCTTACACCTTTGTTATGAAATCGATTTCCCAATCGATTTGCTTTAGTCAAAAGTCAACTTTTGTTGATTTCTTGTGTTTCAAGCAACCTGTTCCAAGTGTGTAGGATTTGATTGTTGTTCCTGAAATCTTGCTCAATTCAAATATTAGATTTATCATGTATTGTATGAACATTGTTGAATTATTAATTATGTCAAAATTAGGAATCAAAGGATCAAAATCCAACAATCTCCCCCTTTTTGGCATAATTGACAATTCATACAATTGTAACTTGAGCATTTCAAAACAACAAGCATAAGTGTATTATAAACTACATTATTAATTATTATTTCGTATAGAGCAATCAGAGCAAAAACATCAGATTAAGATAATGCAACTAACAAGTTATAATTTTTTCTCCCCCTTTGTCAGTTAAGTCAAAAAGCCAGAAAAAAAATAATTTCTCCCCCTATGTTAAAGAACAGATGCATTGAGGGTGAAATCATATAACATAGTGCATCAGAAACAATGAAGTTTATATGTATCAGGTTCAAAACAATCAATGCAATTTATGAGCAACTTAGATGATTAAGCCAAATGATATAACATTTATAAAAATTCATCATACATCACAGAATTATAACAGGTCAGAGCAAAACAGTATGAAACCTAAGGGTCCTAATCACCTAGTGTAGGCTGGTCCTCACTATCATCTAAGGGAGAGGTTGAGACCGCTGTATTAACCTCAGCAGGTGTCTCCTCACCATGAGTCTCAGGGTTAACTGGGGGGTTTGGGTTAGGTTCATCTGTAGCTTGTCGACCAATCTCTGCGACGTCTTCAAATGACAACTTGATGCCGAGGTGTGTCTGAATCGCATCCACATCGTGGAGTTCAAGGAGGCTTGCAGAGTCCTTAAACTTGCTTCCAATCTGGTCTGAGATTCCAACACTTTGGCATTGTGTGCCATCTGAGCTTCAATGAATTCCATTATTCTGTTCACAAAATCAGGAGTAGCAGATTCAGTGACTGGTTGAGGCTGAGGCTGAGGTTGGGGCTGGACTGGTTCAACAACAGCTTGAGGTCTTATCCATTTTCCATGTAACCGCTTCAATTGCATCTGATTCACTATCGATTCACCAAACACCAATGTCGTTTTAGCAGATTCCTCATTTCC
>NW_027337497.1:19219-20638 GCF_000331145.2 Cicer arietinum | reverse complement strand
CAAAATCCGAAATCTGAAACCCAAAACTCTAAACCCGAAACCCTAAACTTGAATCCCAAAATCATAAACCTGAAACCCTAAACATAAATCCCTAATCCTGGAAGACTTAACCCGAAACCCTTAACACGAAACCCAAAACCCAAAACATGAAACCCTAAACTCAAAACCCTGACCTCAAACCCTAAACATGAAACCTTAAATCCGAAATCCTAAACCCGAAACTCTAAACTTGAAACCCAAAACCAGAAAACCTTAAACCTAAATCAGAAACCCTAAACTCGAAACCCTAAAACTAAAACCCAAAATCCTATGTCATGGATAGTCATAATTGTTGATCTTATGCAGATACTATGGAATGAATATGTTTCTGAGTTATATTGTTGCTAATAATATGTTTTGACTACTTGGGTAAAATTTATGTTTGTCTTCGTTATTTAAGAATAAGAACATAACATTTTCCTGTTGTATGTGGTTGTTGAAATTAATTGCAATTATTTGGAGTTATTTTTGTGTTTTTTCCAGCAAAATGTAACTTGCTGTACATAGTTCAATGGAATTCAGCGTTACTGGATATAGAAGTTGGGTTCTTTTCCATCACTTCCCCCTTTCTTTGACTAAAGTAATGTGCTTTGGCAACTGAGACATCTTCCTCGTCACACAAATTTGCAAAAGTGACCCTTCTTTTTATGGTTAATTGATTTGTGGTGCTTAAAGGGATTGCCTTAAAGCTTATCATCCGAAATGCGTGAATAAAGACAACACCTTTTTGATGAATGAGAGTAATTGGTGTTTTGGTAAGCTGCTTCAACGTTTATCTATACTTATGCGGCATTCAAATACATTTCTTTTACTTTCGTTGGTCTCTAAGTATTTATGCAGTTGATACTGCCATGACAATTGTCAATCTTATATGTTTTTTAAAAATGTGATCTGGCCCGAGTTATGTTTTCGAACACTCTATAATCTATACATTATATGAACCTGCATATCCTAATTATGCCTAAAATGCTTGAGAAAATGGTGTTATATGTTAAATGTCTTTTAATTCTTGTGATGCTAAATGACTTTAAATAATTTTTATAGGTTCCCATTATTGCTACATATGCAGAAAAGCATCAAAGGTCATGTGCTTTTACTGCCCAGCTGCTGTTTGTGGAAAATGCTTCTTTGATGGTGGATTTGCTACTGTCGAAAGAAACAAAGGATTTTGGAGGCACTGCGCAAAACTTGCATCTCTACTTGAAAAACAAACTGATGTTGATTCTAATGGGGTAAGATATGTTTCAATCATGTGGTATGTTATATACAGCAAGAGAAAGAAATAGAAACAATCATGTGTTATTATTACACTATGTAATAATATGTTATTATTATTATTATTATTATTATTATTATTATTATTATTATTATTATTATTAT
>NW_027337497.1:0-335 GCF_000331145.2 Cicer arietinum | reverse complement strand
ATACACAAAGAAAATAAATATGTATACTGAATAATTAAGCAAAAGACTGGATGTTTTTTCCTTCCAAAGTAGCTCTCCCCTCTCATTATAGCTGTTGAATTAGTAATCAGCCAATTCTTTTAAAAATAATGTATATAATTATAGTTGTCGACATAGTTGGTTTAGTATTGTGAAGAGGATAGTTGCTTGGCTACCTAAGAACTAGTTTTAGAACTTAGAAATGAGAATCAAATTATTTAATCATGGTTCATGTTGTGTGGCGAATGTCGTAAACTGATGTTTTTTTTTTCTTTTCCAGTTATATAAATATGTTTATTCAATGGATTTGATTATGT
>NW_027337496.1:866-1107 GCF_000331145.2 Cicer arietinum | reverse complement strand
TTAGAACACATATTAACACTCATATAAAAAAAATAGTATCGTATCGTTATACTATTTAAAATAGGATAATGAGAAATTGGGGTGTTACATACCACCTGACTAAAATGGACCGATATTCGTATTTTTGAACAAGATGATGGCTAGTGTTTGAAATTTGACGCGAACCCAAAACACAATTATAAATTTATATGAAGAATGCTATAAGGGTTTCTCTGTCCTATAATAACATATAATAAAATTT
>NW_027337496.1:0-573 GCF_000331145.2 Cicer arietinum | reverse complement strand
ATGGCTAGTGTTTGAAATCTGACGCAGAACCCGAAACACAGTTATAAACTTTGGATAAAAATGTTATGAAGGTGTCCTATTCCACGATTTCATCTGGACTTTTCGGGAGATTTTCGTGCCACCTAATAAAAATGGATCGAAATTTGTATTTTTGGACAAGACGAGGGCTAGTGTTTGAAATCTGATGTAGAACCCAAAACACAATTATAAATTTAGGAGAAGAATGCTATAAGAGTCTCCAGAACCTCGATTTCATATGGACATTTCGTGCGATTTTCGTACCACCCGACTAAAACGGTATGATATCTGTATTTTGGAACAAGACGATGGCTAGTGTTTGAAATCTGACGCGGAACCTGAAACGCAATTATAAATATAGGAAAATAATGCTATAAGGGTCTCCCGGTCCTCGATTTCATTTGGATGTTTCGGGGGATTTTCGTACCACCAAACAAAAATGGACTGAAATTCGTATTTTTGGATATGGCGATGGCTAGTGTTTGAAATTTAATGCGAAACTTGAATCATTGTTTTAAATGTTCAAAGCACCAGACACAAACGGACCGAAATCCA
>NW_027337495.1:0-6071 GCF_000331145.2 Cicer arietinum | reverse complement strand
GACCTAAATGCTCATCCAATGACACAAACACACTTATTGGATGCACAAGATTGGTTAGAAACCCAAGTTGGACAAGCATAAGTCTAGGGAGGAAGAAAACGACCTACATGATCATCCAATGACACAAACACACCTATTGGATGCACAAGATTGGTTAAAAGCCCTAGTTGGACGAGAATAGGTCTATGAAGGACGAATATGACCTAAATGTTCATCTAATGACACAAATGAACTTATTGAATGCACAAGAATGGTTAAAAACCCTAATTGGACAAGAATAAGCCAATGGAGGACGAAAATGACCTGAATGTTCATCCAATGACACAAGCAAGCCTATTGGATGCACAAGATTGGTTAAAAACCCTAGTTGGACAAGCATAAGTTTAGGGAGCACGAAAATGACCTATACATTCATCCAATGAGACAAACACACCTATTGGATGCACAACATTTGGTAAAAACCCTAATTGGACAAGAATAAGGCAAGGGAGGACAAAATTACCTAAATGTTCATCCAATTACCCAAACACACCTATTGGATGTACAAGATTCGTTAAAAACCCTAGTTGGATAAGAAAAAGTCTAGGGAGGAGGAAAATGACCTAAATGTTCATCCAATGACACAAACACACCTATTGGACGCACATGATTGATTAAAAACCCTAGTTGGACAAGAAGAAGCCTAGAGGGGACGAAAATGACCTAAATGGTCATCCAATGTCAAAAACAAAACTATTGGATGCACAAGATTGGTTAAAAATCCTAATAGGACAAGAATAAACCTAGGGAGGACAAAAATGACCTAAATGTTCATCCAATGACACAAACACACCTATTTGATGCACAAGATTGGTTAAAAACCCTCATAGGACTAGAATAAACCTTGGGAGGATGAAAATGACCTAAATGTTCATCCAATGACATAAACACACCTATTGGATGCACAAGATTGGTTAAAAACCCTAGTTGGACAAGAATAAGTCTAAAGATGACGAAAATGACTTAAATGTTCATCCAACGACACAAACACACCAATTGGATGCACATGATTGGTTAAAAACCCTAGTTGGACAAGAATAAGTCTAAAGATGACGAAAATGACTTAAATGTTCATCCAACGACACAAACACACCAATTGGATGCACATGATTGGTTAAAAACCCTAGTTGGACAAGAATAAGTCTAAAGATGACGAAAATGACTTAAATGTTCATCCAACGACACAAACACACCAATTGGATGCACATGATTGGTTAAAAACCCTAGTTGGACAAGAATAAGTCTAAAGATGACGAAAATGACTTAAATGTTCATCCAACGACACAAACACACCAATTGGATGCACATGATTGGTTAAAAACCCTAGTTGGACAAGAATAAGTCTAAAGATGACGAAAATGACTTAAATGTTCATCCAACGACACAAACACACCAATTGGATGCACATGATTGGTTAAAAACCCTAGTTGGACAAGAATAAGTCTAAAGATGACGAAAATGACTTAAATGTTCATCCAACGACACAAACACACCAATTGGATGCACATGATTGGTTAAAAACCCTAGTTGGACAAGAATAAGTCTAAAGATGACGAAAATGACTTAAATGTTCATCCAACGACACAAACACACCAATTGGATGCACATGATTGGTTAAAAACCCTAGTTGGACAAGAATAAGTCTAAAGATGACGAAAATGACTTAAATGTTCATCCAACGACACAAACACACCAATTGGATGCACATGATTGGTTAAAAACCCTAGTTGGACAAGAATAAGTCTAAAGATGACGAAAATGACTTAAATGTTCATCCAACGACACAAACACACCAATTGGATGCACATGATTGGTTAAAAACCCTAGTTGGACAAGAATAAGTCTAAAGATGACGAAAATGACTTAAATGTTCATCCAACGACACAAACACACCAATTGGATGCACATGATTGGTTAAAAACCCTAGTTGGACAAGAATAAGTCTAAAGATGACGAAAATGACTTAAATGTTCATCCAACGACACAAACACACCAATTGGATGCACATGATTGGTTAAAAACCCTAGTTGGACAAGAATAAGTCTAAAGATGACGAAAATGACTTAAATGTTCATCCAACGACACAAACACACCAATTGGATGCACATGATTGGTTAAAAACCCTAGTTGGACAAGAATAAGTCTAAAGATGACGAAAATGACTTAAATGTTCATCCAACGACACAAACACACCAATTGGATGCACATGATTGGTTAAAAACCCTAGTTGGACAAGAATAAGTCTAAAGATGACGAAAATGACTTAAATGTTCATCCAACGACACAAACACACCAATTGGATGCACATGATTGGTTAAAAACCCTAGTTGGACAAGAATAAGTCTAAAGATGACGAAAATGACTTAAATGTTCATCCAACGACACAAACACACCAATTGGATGCACATGATTGGTTAAAAACCCTAGTTGGACAAGAATAAGTCTAAAGATGACGAAAATGACTTAAATGTTCATCCAACGACACAAACACACCAATTGGATGCACATGATTGGTTAAAAACCCTAGTTGGACAAGAATAAGTCTAAAGATGACGAAAATGACTTAAATGTTCATCCAACGACACAAACACACCAATTGGATGCACATGATTGGTTAAAAACCCTAGTTGGACAAGAATAAGTCTAAAGATGACGAAAATGACTTAAATGTTCATCCAACGACACAAACACACCAATTGGATGCACATGATTGGTTAAAAACCCTAGTTGGACAAGAATAAGTCTAAAGATGACGAAAATGACTTAAATGTTCATCCAACGACACAAACACACCAATTGGATGCACATGATTGGTTAAAAACCCTAGTTGGACAAGAATAAGTCTAAAGATGACGAAAATGACTTAAATGTTCATCCAACGACACAAACACACCAATTGGATGCACATGATTGGTTAAAAACCCTAGTTGGACAAGAATAAGTCTAAAGATGACGAAAATGACTTAAATGTTCATCCAACGACACAAACACACCAATTGGATGCACATGATTGGTTAAAAACCCTAGTTGGACAAGAATAAGTCTAAAGATGACGAAAATGACTTAAATGTTCATCCAACGACACAAACACACCAATTGGATGCACATGATTGGTTAAAAACCCTAGTTGGACAAGAATAAGTCTAAAGATGACGAAAATGACTTAAATGTTCATCCAACGACACAAACACACCAATTGGATGCACATGATTGGTTAAAAACCCTAGTTGGACAAGAATAAGTCTAAAGATGACGAAAATGACTTAAATGTTCATCCAACGACACAAACACACCAATTGGATGCACATGATTGGTTAAAAACCCTAGTTGGACAAGAATAAGTCTAAAGATGACGAAAATGACTTAAATGTTCATCCAACGACACAAACACACCAATTGGATGCACATGATTGGTTAAAAACCCTAGTTGGACAAGAATAAGTCTAAAGATGACGAAAATGACTTAAATGTTCATCCAACGACACAAACACACCAATTGGATGCACATGATTGGTTAAAAACCCTAGTTGGACAAGAATAAGTCTAAAGATGACGAAAATGACTTAAATGTTCATCCAACGACACAAACACACCAATTGGATGCACATGATTGGTTAAAAACCCTAGTTGGACAAGAATAAGTCTAAAGATGACGAAAATGACTTAAATGTTCATCCAACGACACAAACACACCAATTGGATGCACATGATTGGTTAAAAACCCTAGTTGGACAAGAATAAGTCTAAAGATGACGAAAATGACTTAAATGTTCATCCAACGACACAAACACACCAATTGGATGCACATGATTGGTTAAAAACCCTAGTTGGACAAGAATAAGTCTAAAGATGACGAAAATGACTTAAATGTTCATCCAACGACACAAACACACCAATTGGATGCACATGATTGGTTAAAAACCCTAGTTGGACAAGAATAAGTCTAAAGATGACGAAAATGACTTAAATGTTCATCCAACGACACAAACACACCAATTGGATGCACATGATTGGTTAAAAACCCTAGTTGGACAAGAATAAGTCTAAAGATGACGAAAATGACTTAAATGTTCATCCAACGACACAAACACACCAATTGGATGCACATGATTGGTTAAAAACCCTAGTTGGACAAGAATAAGTCTAAAGATGACGAAAATGACTTAAATGTTCATCCAACGACACAAACACACCAATTGGATGCACATGATTGGTTAAAAACCCTAGTTGGACAAGAATAAGTCTAAAGATGACGAAAATGACTTAAATGTTCATCCAACGACACAAACACACCAATTGGATGCACATGATTGGTTAAAAACCCTAGTTGGACAAGAATAAGTCTAAAGATGACGAAAATGACTTAAATGTTCATCCAACGACACAAACACACCAATTGGATGCACATGATTGGTTAAAAACCCTAGTTGGACAAGAATAAGTCTAAAGATGACGAAAATGACTTAAATGTTCATCCAACGACACAAACACACCAATTGGATGCACATGATTGGTTAAAAACCCTAGTTGGACAAGAATAAGTCTAAAGATGACGAAAATGACTTAAATGTTCATCCAACGACACAAACACACCAATTGGATGCACATGATTGGTTAAAAACCCTAGTTGGACAAGAATAAGTCTAAAGATGACGAAAATGACTTAAATGTTCATCCAACGACACAAACACACCAATTGGATGCACATGATTGGTTAAAAACCCTAGTTGGACAAGAATAAGTCTAAAGATGACGAAAATGACTTAAATGTTCATCCAACGACACAAACACACCAATTGGATGCACATGATTGGTTAAAAACCCTAGTTGGACAAGAATAAGTCTAAAGATGACGAAAATGACTTAAATGTTCATCCAACGACACAAACACACCAATTGGATGCACATGATTGGTTAAAAACCCTAGTTGGACAAGAATAAGTCTAAAGATGACGAAAATGACTTAAATGTTCATCCAACGACACAAACACACCAATTGGATGCACATGATTGGTTAAAAACCCTAGTTGGACAAGAATAAGTCTAAAGATGACGAAAATGACTTAAATGTTCATCCAACGACACAAACACACCAATTGGATGCACATGATTGGTTAAAAACCCTAGTTGGACAAGAATAAGTCTAAAGATGACGAAAATGACTTAAATGTTCATCCAACGACACAAACACACCAATTGGATGCACATGATTGGTTAAAAACCCTAGTTGGACAAGAATAAGTCTAAAGATGACGAAAATGACTTAAATGTTCATCCAACGACACAAACACACCAATTGGATGCACATGATTGGTTAAAAACCCTAGTTGGACAAGAATAAGTCTAAAGATGACGAAAATGACTTAAATGTTCATCCAACGACACAAACACACCAATTGGATGCACATGATTGGTTAAAAACCCTAGTTGGACAAGAATAAGTCTAAAGATGACGAAAATGACTTAAATGTTCATCCAACGACACAAACACACCAATTGGATGCACATGATTGGTTAAAAACCCTAGTTGGACAAGAATAAGTCTAAAGATGACGAAAATGACTTAAATGTTCATCCAACGACACAAACACACCAATTGGATGCACATGATTGGTTAAAAACCCTAGTTGGACAAGAATAAGTCTAAAGATGACGAAAATGACATAAATGTTCATCCAACGACACAAACACACCAATTGGATGCACATGATTGGTTAAAAACCCTAGTTGGACAAGAATAAGTCTAGGAAGGACGAAAATGACCTAAATGTTTATCCAATGGCACAAACACACCTATTGGATGCACAAGATTGGTTAAAAACCCTAGTTCGACAAGAATAAATCTAGGGAGGTCGAAAATGACCTTAATGTTCATCCAATGACACAAACATACCTATTGGATGCACGAGATTGGTTAAAAACACTAGTTGGACAAGAATAAGTTTAGGAAGGACATAAATGACCTAAATTTCATCCAATGACACAAACACACCTATTGGAGGCACAAGATTGGTTAAAAACCCTAGTTGGAC
>NW_027337494.1:0-1286 GCF_000331145.2 Cicer arietinum | reverse complement strand
TTTTGAAAAAGCGCTGTAAATGGCTTAAAAAAAGCGCTGTAAAATTCGTTTTTTCGCGTAGTGTTAAAAACCCTAATTGGACAAGAATTAGCCTTGGGACGACCAACATGACCTAAATGTTCATCCAATGACACAAACACACCAATTGGATGCACAAGATTGGTTAAAAACCCTAGTTGGACAAGAATAAGTCTATGGAGGATGAAAATGACCTAAATGTTCATCAAAAGACACAAACACACCTATTTGATGCACAAGATTGGTTAAAAACCCTTATTGGACGAGTATAAGCCTAGGGAGGACGAAAATGACCTAAATGTTCGTCCAATTACAGAAACATACTTATTGGATGCACAAGATTGGTTAAAAACCATAATTGGACTAGAATAAACCAAGGGAGGACGAAATTGACCATAATGTTCATCAAATAACACAAATGAACTTATTGGAAGCACAAGATTGGTTAAAAACCCTAATTGGACAAGAATAAGCATAGGGAGGACGAAAATAGCCTAAATGATCATCCAATGATACAAACACACCTATTCGATCCACAAGATTGGTTAAAAACACTAATAGGACTAGAATAAACTAAGGAAGACGAAAATGACCTAAATGTTCATCCAATGACACAAACACACCTATTGGATACACAAGATTGGTTAAAAACCCTAATTGGACTAGAATAAACCTAGGGAAGACGAAAATGACCTAAATGTTCATCCAATGACACAAACACCCCTATTGGATGCACAAGATTGGTTATAGAAACCCTAATTGGACTAGAATAAACCTAGGGAAGACGAAAATGACCTAAATGTTCATCCAATGACACAAACACCCCTATTGGATGCACAAGATTGGTTATAGAAACCCTAATTGGACTAGAATAAACCTAGGGAAGACGAAAATGACCTAAATGTTCATCCAATGACACAAACACCCCTATTGGATGCACAAGATTGGTTATAGAAACCCTAATTGGACTAGAATAAACCTAGGGAAGACGAAAATGACCTAAATGTTCATCCAATGACACAAACACCCCTATTGGATGCACAAGATTGGTTATAGAAACCCTAATTGGACTAGAATAAACCTAGGGAAGACGAAAATGACCTAAATGTTCATCCAATTACACAAACACACTTATTGGATGCACAAGATTGGTTATAGAAACCCTAATTGGACTAGAATAAACCAAGGGAGGACGAAAATGACCACAATGTTCATCAAATGACACAAATGAACTTATTGGATGCACAAGATTGGTTAAAAACCCTAAT
>NW_027337493.1:838-1097 GCF_000331145.2 Cicer arietinum | reverse complement strand
TTTAATGCACATGAATGTTTAAAAACCCGAATTGGACAATAATAAGCCTAGGGAGGACGAAAATGACCTAAATGTCCGTCCACTAACACAAACACACCTATTGGATGCACAAGACTGGTTTAAAAACTTAATTAGACTAGAATAAAACTAGGGAGGACGAAAAGACCTAAATGTTCATCCAATGACACAAACACACCTATTGGATGCCCAAGATTGGTTAAAAACCCTAATTGGACAAGAATTAGCCTAGGGAGGACAA
>NW_027337493.1:0-500 GCF_000331145.2 Cicer arietinum | reverse complement strand
GGGAGGACGAAAATGACCTAAATGTTCACCCAATGACACAAACACACCTATTGGATACACAAGATTGATTAAAAACCCTAAATGGACAAGAATAAATAAGCCTAGAGAGGAAAAAAAATGACCTAAATGTTCATCCAATGACACAAACACACCTATTGAATGCACAAGATTTGTTAAAAACCCTAATTGGACTAGAATAAAACTAGGGAGGACGAAAGTGACCTAAATGTGAATCCAATGAGACAAACACACCTATTGGATGCACAAGTTTTTTTAAAAACCCTATTTGGACAAGAATAAGCCTAGGTAGGACGAAAATGACCTGAATGATCATCCAATGACACAAATGAACTTATTGGATGCACAAGATTGCTTAAAAGATCCTAATTGGACAAGAATAGCCTAGGGGGGACGCAAATCACCTAAATGTTCACCCTATGACGCAAACACGCCTATTGGATGCACAAGATTGGTTAAAAACCCTAATTGGACAAGAATAA
>NW_027337492.1:0-1369 GCF_000331145.2 Cicer arietinum | reverse complement strand
GATTCTACTACTGGCCAGGGCGAAGAATACAAACAAATACACAAGAATACAAATTGATTCTACAACTGTGCTCCTACAATGCCAGGGCGAAGAATAAAAATTGATTTGGCCAAACAAAAATTCAACACTGAAATGCCATAAAACCTTTGAAATGCAATAAAACCTGAACAAGAATACACAACTGAAATGCAATAAAACCTAAATAGCTACATTGAGAGTGAGACAGCGACACTTACATTGAGAATCGACCATAGATGAGAGTGCGACAGCTACACTGAACGACGACTTAAGAGTGACGGTGACGGGTTTGAAGGTTCGAGAGGGGGACAGTGACGACTCTGAGAGTGACGGTGACCAGTTCGAGAGGGTCACAGGTTCAACAGCGATACTCACTGAATTGAGAGGAATGAGAATCAGTGATGGGTTCTAAATGTAGGGTTCAACGATGACAAAGTGTGAGAGAAGGGTTCAAAACGTAGGGTACGATGTATGTTACTCCGATTAGGGTTCAAAGTGTGAGAGAAGGGTTCAAAACGTAGGGTACGATGTATACACAACTAAAATGTAGGGTTCAATCTGATTTTAAAAATAATATTAAAAAATTTAAAAATAACCTAGCGTCGGCCACTCTGACGCTACATATTAAAATAAAAAATAAAAAATTTAAAATGAATAAACTAGCGTCTAATTTTTTTTATTTAGCGTCAGCTACACCGACGCTAATTGTCAATAAAATTGAAAAAAAATAGTTGCTACCTTAGCGTCGGCTAAACCGACGCTAAGTAGCGCCGATGTCAGTGGCCGACGCTAAAAATGGCAGCTAAAATGTAATTTTCTAGTAGTGTGTGTCATTGGATTAACATTTAGAAAATTTTCGTCCTCCCTAGGCTTATTCTAGTCCATTTAGGGTTTTTAACCAATCTTGTGCCTCAAATAACTTCATTTGTGTCATTGGATTAACATTTAGGTCATTTTCGTCCTCCCTAGTCTTATTCTAGTCCAATTAGGGTTTTTAACAAATCTTGTGCATCCAATAAGTTCATTTGTGTCATTGGATTAAAATTTAGGTCATTTTCGTCCTCCCTAAGCTTATTCTTGTCCATTTAGGGATTTTAACCAATCTTGTGCATCCAATAAGTTCATTTGTGTCATTTGATTAACCTTTAGGTCATTTTCGTCCTCCCTAGGCTTATTCTAGTCCAATTAGGGTTTTTAACCAATCTTGTGCATCAAATAAGTTCATTTGTCTCATTGGATTAACATTTAGGTCATTTTCGTCCTCCCTAGGCTTAATCTAGTCCAATTAGGATTTTTAATCAATCTTGTGCATTCAATTAGTTCATTTAAGTCATTGGATTAACATTTAGGT
>NW_027337491.1:0-4014 GCF_000331145.2 Cicer arietinum | reverse complement strand
GAATAAGCCTAAGGAGGACAAAAATGATCTAAATGTTAATCAATGTCACGAATGAACTTATTAGATGCACAAGATTGGTTAAAAACCCTAATTGGACTAGAATAAGCTTAGGGAGGATGAAAATGACCTCAATGTTAATCCAATGACATAAACACACCTATTGGATGCACCAGATATGTTAAAAACCCTAATTGGTCTAGAATAATCCTAGGGAGGATGAAAATGAGCTAAATTATAATCCAATGACACAAACACACCAATTGGATGCGTGAAATTGGTTAAAAATCCTAATTGGACTAGAATAAGTCTATGGAGGAAGAAAATGACTTAAATGTTTATTCAATGAAACACATGAACTTATTGGATTCACACGATTGGTTTAAAACCCTAATTGGAGTAGAATAAGCGTAGAGAGAATGAAAATGACCTAAATATTAATACAATGACACAAACACACCTAATGGATGCACAAGATTGCTTAAAAAACATAACTGGAATAGAATAAGCATAGGGAGGACAAAAATAACATAAACAGTTAATCCAATGACACAAATGAACTTATTGGATGCACAAGATTGGTTAAAAATCATAATTGGACAAGAATAAGCCTAAGGAGGACAAAAATGACCTAAATTATAATCCAATGACACAAGTGAACTTATCAGATGCACGAGATTGGTTAAAATCCCTAATTGGACTAGAATAAGCCTAGGGAGGACAAAAATAACCTAAATGTTAATCCAATGACACAAGTGAATTTATTGGATGCACAAGATTGGCTAAAATCCCTAATTGGACTAGAATAAGCCTAGGGAGGATAAAAATAACCTAAATGTTACTCCAATGATACAAACACACCTATTGGATGCACAACATTGGTTAAAACCCTAATTGGACAAGAATTAGCCTAGGAAGAACGAAAATGACCTAAATGTTAATCCATTGACACAAGCACAGCTATTGGATGCACAAGATTGGTTAAAAACCCTAATTTGAAAAAAATAAGCCGTTAATCCAATGACACAAACACACCTATTGGATTGACAAAATTGGTTAAAAACCCTAATTAGACGAGAATAAGCCTAGGGAGGATGAAAACGACCTAAATGTTAATCAACGTCACAAACGAACTTATTGGATGCACAAGATTGGTTAAAAACCCTAATTGGAATAAAATAAGCCTAGGGAGAATGAAAATGACCGAAATGTTAATCCAATGACACAAACACACCTATTGGATGCACATGATTGGTTAAAAACACTAATTGGACTAGAGGAATCCTGTAAGGACGAAAATGAGCATAATGATAAGCCAATGACACAAACACACCAATTGGATGCATAAGTTTGGTTAAAAACCAAAATTGGACTAGAATAAGCCTATGGAGGACGAAAATGACCTAAATGTTAATCCAATTATTCAAATGAACTTATTGGATTCACAAGATTGTTTAAAAACCCTAATTGGACGAGAATAAGCCTAAGGAGGACGAAAATGACCTAAACGTTAATCCAAGGACACAAATGAACTTATTCAATGCACAAGATTGATTAAAAACCCTAATTGGACTAGAATAAGGCTAGGGAGGATGAAAATGACCTTAATGTTAATCAAATGGTACAAACACACCTATTGGATGCACAAGATTGATTAAAACACCTTATTGGACAAGACTTAGCCTAGGGAGGACGAATATGACCTAAATGATAATCCAATAACACAAATGAACTTATTGAATAAACAAGATTGGTTAAAACCCCTAATTGGACTAGAATTAGCCTTGGGAAGACGAAAATGACCCATATGTTAATCCAATGAGAAAAATGAACTTATTAGATGCACAAGATTGGTTAAAAACCCTAATTGGACTAGAATAAGACTAGGGAGGACGACAATAACGTAAATATTAATCCAATACCACAAACACACCTATCGGATGCACAAAATTGGTTAAAAAGCCTTATTGGACAAGAATTAGCCTAGGGAGGACGAAAATGACCTAATAGTTAATCCAATGACACAAACACACCCATTGGATGTACAAGATTGGTTAGAACCCCTAATTGGACAAAAATAGGCCTAGGGAGGACGAATTAACCTAAATGTGAATCCAATGACACTAATGAATTTATTGGATGCACAAGATTGGTTAAAAACCATAATTGGACTAAAATCAGCCTACGGAGTACGAAAATAACCTAAATGTTAATCCAATTACAGAAATACACTTATTGGATGCACAAGATTGGTTAAAAACCCTTATTGGACTATAAAAAGCCTAATGAGGACGAAAATGACCTAAATTTTAATCCAATGACACAAGTGAACTTATTGGATGCACAAGATTGGTTTAAATCCATAATTGGACTACAATAAGCCTAGGGAGGACAAAAACAACCTAAATGTTAATCCAATGACACAAGTGAATTTATTGGATGAACAAGATTGTTTAAAAACCCTTATTGGAATAGAATAAGCTTAGGAAGAACGAAAATGACCTAAATGTTAATCCAATTACACAAACACAACTATTGGATGTAGAAGATTGGTTAAAAACCCTAATTTTAAAAGAATAAGCCGTTAATCCAATGACACAAACACACCTATTGGATGCACAAAATTGGTTAAAAACCCTAATTAGACAAAAATAATCCTAGGGAGGATCAAAATGAACTAAATGTTAATTAATGTCACAAATGTACTTATTGAATGCACAAGATTGGTTAAAAACCGTAATTGGAATAGAATAAGTATACGGATGATAAAAATGACCTAAGTGGTAATCCAATGACACAAACACCTCTATTGCATGCACATGATCGGTCAAAAACCCTAATTGGACTAGAACAATCCTATAAGGACGAAAATGAGCTTAATGATAATCCAATGACACAAACACACCAATTGGATGCATAAGTTTGGTTAAAAACCCTAATTGGACTAGAATAAGCCTATGGAGGACGAAAATGACCTAAATGTTAATCCAATTAATCAAATGAACTTATTGGATTCACAAGATTGGTTAAAAACCGTAATTGGACTAGAATAAGCCTAGGGAGGACGAAAATGACCTAAACGTTAATCCAAGGACACAAATGAACTTATTGAAATTGGTTAAAACCCCTAATCGGACTAGAATAATCCTAGGGAGGATGAAAATGACCTAAATGTTATTAAAATGATACAAACACACCTATTGGATGCACAAGATGGATTAAAACACCTTATTGGAAAAGATTTAGCCTAGGGAGGACGATAATGACCTAAATGTTAATCCAATGACACAAATGAATTTATTGGATGCACAAGATTGGTTAAAAACCCTAATTGGATTAGAATAAGCCTAGGGAGGACAAAAATAACCTAAATGTTAATTGAATGACAGAAACACAGCTATTGGGTGCAAAAGATTGGTTAAAAACCGTAATTTGAAAAGAATAAGCCGTTAATCCAATAACAGAAACACACCTATTGGATGCACAAGATTGGTTAGAAACTCTAATTAGACAAGAATAAGCCTAGGGAGGATGAAAATGACCTAAATGTTAATAAATGTCACAAATGAACTTATTGGATGCACAAGGTTGGTTAAAAACCCTAATTGGACTAGAATAAGCCTAGGGAGGATGAAAATGACCTAAATGTTAATCCAATGACATAAATGAACTTATTGGATTCACAAGATTGGTTAAAAATCCTAATTGGACTAGAATAAGCCTAGGGAGGATGAAAATGACCTAAATGTTAATCCAATGACATAAATGAACTTATTGGATTCACAAGATTGGTTAAAAATCCTAATTGGACTAGAATAAGCCTAGGGAGGATGAAAATGACCTAAATGTTAATCCAATGACATAAATGAACTTATTGGATTCACAAGATTGGTTAAAAATCCTAATTGGACTAGAATAAGCCTAGGGAGGACGAAATGACCTAAACGTTAATCGAATGACACAAATGAATTTATTGAATGCACAAGATTGGTTAAAAACCCTAATTGAACTAGAATA
>NW_027337490.1:0-518 GCF_000331145.2 Cicer arietinum | reverse complement strand
TACTTCTTTTATTTTGTTTGAAATAAATACTTTGTAAAGAAAACGACTGCTAGAAATCCAGCTAGAAACTGGTGGCGATCTTCTTGGATGAGAGGCCTCATCAAGAAGGAGCCGTACTTTGATTTTGTGTGAGTCTGCTGAGTGACTACATGGATCAAGGGGTGAGCAATAGGAAAGAGATTGTGAGAGATAGATAGGTTTCGAGGAAACTGGACAATCTGTAAACAATTCACAATTCTTTCTATTGGAGAAAAAGCTGAAATCCAGTTGGATTGTCAGGACTGGATGTAGGTTGTCTCGTTGACAATTGAACCAGGATAAATCTTGGTGCATTCTATCCTTATTTATTTTACTTTTAATTGCTAATCGTGTATGCCGCATTATAATTCCGTTGTGTATGTAATATTGCTTTAATTTGATTAAAGACTGATATATTCAGATTATTTCGAGGTCATAATAATCAACAATAATAACATATAACAAAATTGAGTTGTAAAATAAATAAGTAATTATTATTT
>NW_027337489.1:0-409 GCF_000331145.2 Cicer arietinum | reverse complement strand
GCCATTTGATCATTCCTATTAGCGTTGGCTCTCGGAGCGTCATTCCTTCTTGGCGGCATGGTTTCCTATAAAACCATCATCAAGTAAAGTCTTAACACTACTTCAAATAATTCCAAACTAACGTCCGACTATAACAACACATAAAAATCATATTGGACTTGACAACTCAAGTCACCTAAATCGACACATGATCAGATAACAACTCCTAACCTATAGGTCGACCTACAATCTATAACCAAGGTTCCACAACTCCCAAAGAAACCAAACCAAAGCTCTGATACCACAATGTAACACCCCGTTTTTCAAAGCGAGGGTATATATTTTTTTTAAAGTAATTAAACTAAACCAGAGAAATAAATAAAGAAATGTCTTAGGATAAATAATTGAGTCATTATAATTTACAAGCAGC
>NW_027337488.1:781-1427 GCF_000331145.2 Cicer arietinum | reverse complement strand
CCAATGACACAAACACACCTATTGGATGCACAAGATTGTTTAAAAACCCTAATTGGACTTGAATAAATCTAGGGAGGACGAAAATGACCTCAATGTTAATCCAATGATACAAATGAACTTATAGGATGCACAAGATTGGTTAAAACCCCTAATTGGACATGAATAAGCCTAGGGAGACGAAAATGACCTAAATGTTAATCCAATGACACAAATGAACTTATTGCATGCACAAGATTGGTTAAAAACCCTAATTGGACAAGAATATATCTAGGGAGGACGAAAATGACCTAAATGTTCATCGAATAACGCAAATGAACTTATTGCATGCACAAGATAGGTTAAAAATCCTAATTGGACAAGAATATGGCTAGGGAGAACGAAAATGACTTAAATGTTCATCCAATGTCACAAACACACCTAATGGATGCAAAAGATTTGTTAAAAACCCTAATGGGACAAGAATAAGCCTAGGGAGGACGAAAATAACATAAATGTTCATCCAATGACACAAATTAACTTATTGGATGCACAAGATTGGTTAAAAACCCTAATTGGACTTGAATAAACCTAGGGAGGACGAAAATGACCTAAATGTTAATCTAATAACACAAATGAACTTATTGGATGCACAAGATTGGTTAAAAAC
>NW_027337488.1:0-292 GCF_000331145.2 Cicer arietinum | reverse complement strand
CTAAATGTTGATCCAATGACACAAACACACCTATTGGATGCACAAGATTGGTTAAAAACACTAATTGGACAAGAATAAGCCTAGGGAGGACTAAAATAATCTAAATTTTCAACCAATGACACAAATGAACTTATTGCATGCAAAAGATTGGTTAAAAACCATAATTGGACAAAATTAAGTCTATGGAGGACGAAAATGACCTAAATGTTCATTAAATGACATAAACACATCTATTGGATGCACAAGATTGGTTAAAAACCCTAATTGAACTAGAATAAACCTAGGGAGGACG
>NW_027337487.1:985-1354 GCF_000331145.2 Cicer arietinum | reverse complement strand
CGCGGAACCCGAAACACAGTTATAAATTTAGAAGATGAATGCTATAAGGTTCTCTCGGTCCTCAACTACATTTGGACTTTTCAGGCAAGTTTCGTACCCCTGGACAAAAATTGACCAAAATATGTGTTTTCGGAGCAGACGATGGCTAGTGTTTGAAATCGGACGAGGAGCCCGAAGCACGGTTATATATTAAAGAGAAGAATGCTATAAGGGTTTCCCGGTCCTTCATTTCATTTGGACTTTTGGATAGAAATCTGTATTTTCGGACCAGAAGATGGCAAGTGTTTGAAATTTGACGTGGAACCTGAAATACTGTTCTAAATTTAGGAGAAGAATGCTATAAGGGTTTCCCGGTCCTTCATTTCATTT
>NW_027337487.1:0-356 GCF_000331145.2 Cicer arietinum | reverse complement strand
CTGGACTTTTCAGGCGATTTTCTTACCCCTCAACAAAAAGCACCGAAATCTATATTTTCGGACAAGACGATGGCAAGTGTTTGAAATCTGGCACGAAACCTAAAACCCAATAATAAATTTTGGAGAAGAATCCTATCAGTGTATCCCGGTCCTCGATTTCATCTGGACTTTTCGGGTGATTTACGTACCACCCGACAAAATGATGGCTAGTGTTTGAAATCTGATGCGGAACCCAAAACTTAGTTATAAATTTAGGAGAAGAATGCTATAAGAGTCTCCCAGTCCTCAATTTGATCTGGGATTTTTGGCGCGATTTTCGTATTTTCCCACTAGACGATGGCTAGTGTTTGAAACAC
>NW_027337486.1:601-1016 GCF_000331145.2 Cicer arietinum | reverse complement strand
TTGCATACTTTGATGTTGTTGAATTCACGTTTCAGAATCATCTCAGATTTCATGGATTGGAGAATTTTCTTTCATCTACACTTGATAGCTACCCTAGGCTGATCAGGGAGTTTTATTCTACATTCAAGTTAACTGAAGAAGGGTTTACTGCTTTAGTTAAGGGAAAAAGGATTGCAATGTCCTTTGATGACTTCTCTACTTTGTCTGGATTGCCTTTCTACGGCAAATCTATCGATGGCAGCTCGGAAGCTGACACTGCTGATGAAGGTTGGGAAGAAACACTTGATAGGCATACCGCAGTAAAAGACCTGATGGTCGATGGGTTCGTTGAATCGATTTCATTGCCCATTGGTCAAATGAAGGTTCAACAGAGGATGTTGATGTATACTCTGACGCGTATGCTGGTACCAAGATC
>NW_027337486.1:0-509 GCF_000331145.2 Cicer arietinum | reverse complement strand
TTGGAAGCATCTCAAAGCAAGCTAATGTTGCCTTATCCACAGCTGATCACAAAAATTCTCAAACATTTCAAGGTTCCATTTGGTAATGAGGAATCTGCAAAAACCACTCTGGTGTTTGGAGAATCAATTGTGAATCAAATGCAATTGAAAAGGCTACACGGAATATGGATAAGACCTCAAGCTACTGTTGAACAAGCACAGCCTCAGCCACAACCTCAGCGTCAACCTGTCACTGCACCAGCTCCTGATTTTGTTGGCAAAATAATGGAATTCATTGAATCTCAAATGGCACACAATGCCAAAGTGCTAGAATCTCAGTCCAGGTTGGAAGCAAGTTTAAGGACCCTGCAAGCATCCTTGAACTCGGTTGCAGGATGTGGGGATGCGATTCAAGCACACTTAGGCATCAAGCTGTAGTTTGAAGACATCGCAGATATTGGTCGTCAAGCAGCAGAAGAACCTAACCCGGATCCCCTAGATAACCCTGAGACTCACGGTGAGGAGACACC
>NW_027337485.1:0-1186 GCF_000331145.2 Cicer arietinum | reverse complement strand
CCACAAGAATCGACTTAGCACAAAGATTAAGATTTTTGACAAAGAAAACAAATTTTTAAAAGAAATTCTTCTTCTTTGTAACACCCCGTTTTTCAAAGCGAGGGTGTATTCGACTTACGTTCCTGCGGGAATTGCGTTTGTCCGTGAGAGACTGCGCAGGGGTTTGTCCGTGAGAGACTACGCCCTGGTTTAAGTTAGATGAGAATTAAGAATGGGGAATCTCTTAATGTCTCGTTTACTTATGTGTGTTTTGGTAAATCGTGCAGACCCGTGATAGGTGGCACCTTGGTAAACGGTACGGGCCCGTGATAGGCAGTACGTTTACGATTTACGTTTGGTAAGTTGTGCTGACCCGGGATAGGTGGCACCTCGGTAAACAGTACTGACCCGTGATAGGTGGTACGTTTACGACTTACGTTCCTGAGGGAATTGTGTTTGGTAAGTTGTGCTGACCCGGGATAGGTGGCACCTCGGTAAACGGTACGGACCCGTGATAGGTAGTACGTTTACGACTTACGTTCCTGAGGGAATTGTGTTTGTCCGTGAGAGACTGCACATGTATTTGTTCGTGAGAGACTACACCCTGTTAAATTGTGAATTGTTGGTTCATTTGGTATGTGTAGTAATTGTGTTATAAGTGTTCTGTTTTGGAATTTGGTGATAACATGTTGGATTGCAATACCATTTTGAAACCCATGATGTTGTATTAATTGTGTTATAAATGTTAAGTGTTATGTTTTGGAATTTGGTGATAACATGTTTGCTTGCAATACTATTTCGAAATTAACGATGTTGTAGCGATTGCGTTATCAGTGCTAAGTGTTAGGATTTGAGATTATGCATGAATGTGATTGAGTTAGTTTATGAATTTTTGAAAGAATATACAGGGAAATCGATTTCCCAATCGATTTGATAGGTTAACAGGGACTTGGCTAAAGTAACAAAATCGATTGGCCAATCGATTTTGTTACTTTAGCCAAGTCCCTGTTAACCTATCAAATCGATTGGGAAATCGATTTCCCTGCATATTCTTTCAAAAATTCATAAACTAACTCAATCACATTCATGCATGATCTCATAACCTAACACTTAGCACTGATAACGCGATCACTACAACATCATAAATTTCGAAATAGTATTGCAAACAAACATGTTATCACCAAATTCCAAAACATAACAATTAACA
>NW_027337484.1:20330-20683 GCF_000331145.2 Cicer arietinum | reverse complement strand
ATAAGTTCATTTGTGTAATTGGATGAACATTTAGGTCATTTTTGTCCTCACTAGGCTTAATCTTGTCCAATTAGGGTTTTTAACCAATCTTGTGCCTCCCATAAGTTTATTTGTGTCATTGGATGAACATTTAGGTCATTTCCGTCATCCCTAGGCTTGTTCTTTTCCAATAATGGTTTTAACTAATCTTGTGCATCCAATAGGTGTGTTTCTGTCATTGGATGAACATTTAGGTCATTTTCGTCCTCCCTAAGCTTATTCTTTTCCAATAAGGGTTTTTAAACAATCTTGTGCATCCAATAGGTGTGTTTGTGTCATTGGATGAACATTTAGGTCATTTTCGTCCTCCTTAG
>NW_027337484.1:0-427 GCF_000331145.2 Cicer arietinum | reverse complement strand
TTTAGGTCAGATTCGTCCTCCCTAGGCTTATTCTTGTCCAATTAGGGTTTTTAACCAATCTTGGGCATCCCATAAGTTCATTTGTGTCATTGGATGAACATTTAGGTTATTTTCATCCTCCCTAGGCTTATTCTTTTCCAATAAGGGATTTAACTAATCTTGTGAATCCAATAGGTGTGTTTGTGTAATTGGATGAACATTTAGGTCATTTTTGTCCTCCCTAGGCTTATTCTTGTCCAATTAGGGTTTTTAACCAATCTTGGGCATCCCATAAGTTCATTTGTGTCATTGGATGAACATTTAGGTTATTTTCATCCTCCCTAGGCTTATTCTTTTCCAATAAGGGATTTAACTAATCTTGTGAATCCAATAGGTGTGTTTGTGTAATTGGATGAACATTTAGGTCATATTCGTCCTCCCTAGGCTT
>NW_027337483.1:0-1246 GCF_000331145.2 Cicer arietinum | reverse complement strand
CTTGTTTAAAAAGCGCTCTAAAAGGCTTAGGCCTTTTAGAGCGCTTGTTTGAAAAGCGCTGTAGCAGGCGTCCTTATTTAATTTTTTAGAAGGCTCCTTTACAGCGCTTTTCCCAATAAGCGTTGTAAAAGACCTCATTGTTTTATTTTTAAAACAGTATTTTACAGCGCTTATTTGGACAAGCGCTATAAAAGGGTTATAAAAATGTCTTTTACAGCGCTTATTTTATTATGTTATATGCATGTTTTTTTTAAAGCCTTTTACAGCGCTTTGTTAAAAAAGCGTTGTAAAAAGCCTTATTGTTTTTGTGTTTTGTTATGTTATTTTTTAATCAAGCTCAACATGCAAAACCTACATAGTAGTAACTGGTCACCACCAAAATCCCTTCCTCTTCACCAAACTCTTCTCCTTTTATGCATCTTCTTCACAAACATCAAAGCTTACTCTTTCACAATTCAATCTCCACCCTTTTTGGGGATTCCCATGATGCGTACAAGGTGTTTGAAGAAATGGGTTAATGTCTGATGTTTTTTGGATTCCCATGATGCGTACAAGGTGTTTGAAGAAATGGGGTTAATGTCTGATGTTTTTTGGATTCCCATGATGCGTACAAGGTGTTTGAAGAAATGGGGTTAATGTCTGATGTTTTTTGGATTCCCATGATGCGTACAAGGTGTTTGAAGAAATGGGGTTAATGTCTGATGTTTTTTGGATTCCCATGATGCGTACAAGGTGTTTGAAGAAATGGGGTTAATGTCTGATGTTTTTTGGATTCCCATGATGCGTACAAGGTGTTTGAAGAAATGGGGTTAATGTCTGATGTTTTTTGGATTCCCATGATGCGTACAAGGTGTTTGAAGAACTCAGTATGTTATTTTTGTGTTGGTTTTATTTGGGTTCAATTTTGGATGACTGTAACTGATCAGACATTTATTCCAATCGAATTGGCACTTATTTTACATTATATAAGTGACATTAGTAGCAAACTGTGAGATGTTATAACTGGTATGTATGGTTTGATTCCAAAAGCTTCTGATATGAAATCTGTTGCTATTCTGCCATATTAGTATAAAACACTCAATTCAAATTACATGCATATTTATCACAATAATTCAGATTACATGCATATTTATGACAATAATTCAGGTTTATCACAATAATTCAGATTACATGCATGGCTTAAATAAAACAATTAAACATATACATTAAGATGCCCTTCTTCTTTTCCTGGTGGCATTCACATTTG
>NW_027337482.1:0-1134 GCF_000331145.2 Cicer arietinum | reverse complement strand
TTGGTGTCTAATTTGATCCTAGTTATTGAAATCCTTTATTGAATTATTACCGAATTCTCTTTAATATTCTTGCCCTAATGTCTTAGTGACAGAACCTATCCAAAGTAACCCTTAATTCCTTAGTAGATTTAAGATTAGAATTAAGCATTACCGTATAGAAATTCTCTTGTAAATTATTGCTTTGCAACTAATTTAATTGGTTTCATGACCTGCACCTATGTCTAGACTACAAATTCATGAATTTCTCATCTCAAGCATTTGTAAAGTCCACTTCCGTTTCAAAATACAAATCGTAGAACATTTTAATGTTGATCAAGCAATAAAAAGCATTAAGCACAGAGATGAGAAAAATAATTCAATAAACTCATTCATATAACTAGAAATCAAATCGGAAAAATAAGGGTTTCATCTGGTTACACTCATCCCTAACAAATAGGGTTTAGTTACTCATGACAGAGATACAAAAGATAAGGATTAAAGAAGAATTACAAGAATGATTCATGGATGATTCCTGATAAAACTGCTTCAATGGCGTTAGAAATGGCCGTCTTTGAGTTTCTATGCTAGGGCACAAGTCTCCCAAGTTCCCAAGAGTGAAAAAGATCCTTAAAACAGTAAAAATATGCGTTTTATGGTTGCTGGTGCGGGTCGCGCGCCCCAGGCGCGCTTGGACGCGCTTCAGTGCGTTTGGGCAGTAGCAGATGCTGGAAAAAGCGCTTGGCTTGCGCTCGGGCGCGTATCGACAGTGGCGAATGCTGGGAAAAAGCGCTTGGGCGCGCTCCAGCGCTCAGCATATGCTGTCTGATGTATTTTGCATTTTTCTCATCTTTTGCGTCTGAATGTGGTCCCGGTGTCTTCATGAAAGTTGTAGATATGGATCTTAGCGTTCATTAGCACTTGGAGTGACACTAATTGGACATCTAGAACTCGAGATATGGCTGAAATACTCCACATATATCATGTTGATTTTTCACCAAAATTCAGCACTGCACTAAAACAAAACGCAATGTAAATTTACGACAAATTCCTACTTAATCAACGAAATAAAAACAAAAAATATTTTATTAACTCAGAACAAAAATCAACAAAATGTATCAAATAAATCCTTAATTTAACTAATGATTGAGGATAAAT
>NW_027337481.1:948-1230 GCF_000331145.2 Cicer arietinum | reverse complement strand
TCGTCCTCCCTAGGGTTATTCTTGTCCAGTTAGGGTTTTTAACCAATCTTGTGCATCCAAAAATTTAATTTGTGTCATTGGATTAACATTTAGGTCATTGTCTTCCTACCTAGACTAATTCTTGTCCAATTAAGGTTTTTAACCAATCTTGTGCATTCAATATTTTCATTTGTGTCATTGGATTAACATTTAAGTCTTTTTCGTCCTCCCTAGGTTTATTCTAGTCCAATTAGGGTTTTTAACCAATCTTGTGCATCCAATAGGTGTGTTTGTGTCATTGGA
>NW_027337481.1:0-238 GCF_000331145.2 Cicer arietinum | reverse complement strand
TTTTAACCAATCTTGTACATGCAATAAGTTCATTTGTGTCATTGGATTAACATTTAGGCCATTTTCGTCAACCTTAGCCTTATGCTTGTCCAATTAGGGTTTTTAACCAATGTTGTGCATCCTATAGGTGTGTTTGTGTCATTGGATGAACATTTTGTTCATTTTCAACCTCCCCAGACTTATTCTTGTCCAATTAAGGTTTTTAACCAATCTTGTGCATTCAATAAGTTCATTTGTG
>NW_027337480.1:799-1106 GCF_000331145.2 Cicer arietinum | reverse complement strand
CTTTTGTCCCTTGAAACCAAAACTAAAAATATAGATAACTTTTAATATGTTTTTGCTGTTAATATATATATATTTATACTATAACTATCAAATATTCATAAATTAATGTCTACCGTCAAAAAAGTGTTCATTAATTTTGTAGTCTACAATAATATAGAACTAGATTATGGCCCGCACGCTGCGCGGATATTAATTAATTAATTTTTTAAATTTTATAAGTAATATTTTATGTATTATAAATATAGTTATCTTATAATATTACTTTATTGATTTGTAATAATTGAATATGATTAGGAAAATTAAAATG
>NW_027337480.1:0-572 GCF_000331145.2 Cicer arietinum | reverse complement strand
AAAAAATGTTAATGTTGAATTATATTGTAGCGTAGTCTAAATTTATTTGTTTTATTATTATGATATTTTAATTACGAGCATGAGAAGTTGTTGTAAAAAAAAAATTAATGAATATATTTTATCAAAAGTTTGTAAAAAAAAATAAGTTGTCGTGGCATCGGAAGTCAATTTTAAATATATATAATAGATGATAGATTTTAATAATTGGAAGTAACTTTTTTATTAATTTTTCATATATTCGTATTTTATGATTATTTTTAATAAATTTATGTATTTCTATCAAATAGAATATATATTTTTGTTTTATAAAGTGTTACTAAAAAAATGGATTGACTTTTAAGAGTAATTTAATTTTTTAACGTATAAAATCATTATTCTGGAATAATATAATTGTTCATGAAAAGAGTATTAGATAATGAGTATTTATGTCCATTATGAGTGATTAGGTGTTTTTTTCAATTGAATTTAATGACTAAAAATATAAATTATTAATTACCATTGATAAATGGCTAATAATATTATAAAATAATTTATAAATTTATTATAAAACAACTTATAAAATAATTTGATAA
>NW_027337479.1:0-1226 GCF_000331145.2 Cicer arietinum | reverse complement strand
TTTTCCTGGTGGGATTCACATTTGTTTGTCCATTAACGATACGAAACGATAGATTAATCCAAAATCCCTCATCATGATCATCTCTAAGATATAAACCATCATCAGTTGAATCAATTTCATGTGGTTGTTGTGATGTTGCAAATAAAAGATCATTACCAACATCTTCATCATTATTGTTATCATCACTTATTTTATTGGTCGATAGGACAACAGACCATTTATCATTAGAAGGATCAGTGACATAAAACACTTGTTGAGCTTGCGACGCTAAAATAAAAGGCTCGTCTTTGTATCCCACCCTATTAAAATCGACAAGCAAGAATCCTGACTCATCAATCCGAACGCCATTATTATTATCGACCCACTTGCAACCAAATATGGGAACACGAAACATTGTGTAGTCTAACTCCCATATGCGCTCGATAACCCCAAAATATGATAGATTTGCATATATTGGGTTTTTGTCTTTTGCACTTGAGACATGCATCGCTTCAGCTACGAGAGTGACTCCACTATTTTGCATAGTGGTCTGATCATCTTGTTCTTTGGTATAAAATGTGTAGCCGTTAATAACATAACCAGTGTAAGAAAAGACATGTAAGCTCGGACCATTTGCTAGCCACCTCAATCTATTTGAAATTGATCCGGGGTCTATATCAAATTTTGACATTATGTGATTTTTTAACCATGTTACAAAACTTCGATTGTGCTCTCGAGTTATCCAATTTTGATTCCTATTCATGTTCAAACGAGATAACTGATCAATGTGTATTGTAACATACGGTTGAACCTCATCATCATTGTGCAGAACATACAATTGTGCCTGCTCCCATTCTGTCCTTGATATAGTCAGTAGTCTCCTTCCAGTTATCCCTTCTCCTGATAGTCTTCCCGAATGACGAGACATGGGAAGCCCTATGGATTCAACATTGGACAGATATTCAGTACAAAATTCAGCAGCCTCTTCAACAATGTATCGTTCAGCAATACAACCTTCTAGTCGACTTCTACTTTTTACGTACCCTTTTAATATTTTTATATATCGTTCTATCGGATACATCCATCTCATATAAGCTGGCCCACAAAGTTGTGTCTCCTTAACAAGATGAACAGTACGGTGAACCATTATATCAAAAAATGAGGGTCGGAAATACATTTTAAGGTCACACAAAGTAACAACAATTTCCCTCTGCAATGTCGGTAATTTCTGAGGATGGATCACTTTA
>NW_027337478.1:912-1221 GCF_000331145.2 Cicer arietinum | reverse complement strand
AAGCATAAGAGTATTATAAACTACATTATTAAGTATTATTAAGTATCAGAGCAAAAAAACATCGACAATGCAACTAACAAGTTATAATTTTTCTCCCCCTTTGTCAGTTAAGTCGAAAAGGCAGAAAAACAATTCCTCCCCCTATGTTAAAGAACATAAGCATTGGGTTTGAAATTATATAACATAGTGCATCAGAAACAATGAAGTTCATGTGTATCAAGTCAAAATCAATCATAGCAATTAATGAGCAACTTAGATGATATAACATTTAAAAAAAATTCATCATACATCACAGAATTAACAGGTCAG
>NW_027337478.1:0-436 GCF_000331145.2 Cicer arietinum | reverse complement strand
GTGGTTTTAGCAGATTCCTCATTTCCAAATGAGACCTTGAAGTGTTTGAGAATTTTTGTGATCAACTGTGGATAAGGCAGCATCAGCTTGCTTTGAGATGCTTCCAACATGTGCCTTAGCACAATCCAACACCAGCTCATCCTTAGCTCTTTGGATAAGCCCCATAACAGTATGATGTCCAACTTCTGGACTACTGCATGGTTTCCTGATCTTGGTACCAGCATACGC
Organism: Cicer arietinum; assembly: GCF_000331145.2. Classification (NCBI taxonomy): domain Eukaryota; kingdom Viridiplantae; phylum Streptophyta; class Magnoliopsida; order Fabales; family Fabaceae; genus Cicer; species Cicer arietinum. Next base: position 208 of record NW_027337478.1, on the reverse strand, counting down.
GTCAGAGTATACATCAACATCCTCTGTTGAACCTTCATTTGACCAATGGGCAATGAAATCGATTCAACGAACCCATCGACCATCAGGTCTTTTACTGCGGTATGCCTATCAAGTGTTTCTTCCCAACATTCATCAGCAGTGTCAACTTCCGAGCTGCCATCGATAGATTTGCCGTAGAAAGGCAATCCAGACAAAGTTGAGAAATCAT
>NW_027337477.1:0-1477 GCF_000331145.2 Cicer arietinum | reverse complement strand
AATTAGGGTTTTTAACCAATCTTCTGCATCCAATAGGTGCGTTTGTGTCATTGGATGAACATTAAGGTCACTTTCGTGCTCCCTAGATACATTCTTGTCCAACTAGGATTTTTAACCAATCTTGGGCAATCAATAGTTGTGTTTGTGTCGTTGGATGAACATTTAGGTCATTTTCTTTCTCCCTAGGCTTATTCTTGTCCAATTAGGGTTTTTACCCAATCTTGTTTAACCAACAAGTTCATTTGTGTCATTGGATGAATATTTAGGTCATTTTTGTCCTCCTTAGGTTTATTCTAGTCTAATAAGGGGTTTTAACGAATCTTGTGCATCCAATAGGTTTGTTTGTGTCATTGGATGAACATTTACGTCATTTTTGTCCTCTCTAGGCTTATTCTTGTCCAATTAGGGTTTTTAACCAATCTTGTTCATCTAATAAGTTCATTTGTTTCATTGGATGAACATTTAGGTCATTTTCATCCTCCCTAGGTTTATTCTAGTCCAATTAGGGTTTTTAACCAATCTTGTGCATCCAATATACTTTGTATCATTGGATGAACGTTTAGGTCATTTTCGTCCTACCTAGCTTTATTCAATTGCAATTATGGTTCTTAACCAATCTTGTGCATCCAATAGGTGTGTTTGTGTCATTGGATGAACATTTAGGTCATTTTCGTCCTCTCTAGGCTTATTCTTGTCCAATTAGGGTTTTTAACCAATCTTGTTCATCTAATAAGTTCATTTGTTTCATTGGATCAACATTTAGGTCATTTTCGTCCTCCATATGTTTATTCTAGTCCATTGAGGGTTTTTAACCAATCTTGTACATCCAATAGTTGTCTTTGTGTCATTGGATGAACGTTTAGGTCATTTTCGTCCTCCATATGTTTATTCTAGTCCATTGAGGGTTTTTAACCAATCTTGTGTATCCAATAGGTGAGTTTGTGTCATTGGATGAACATTTAGGTCATTTTCGTCCTCCATATGTTTATTCTAGTCCATTGAGGGTTTTTAACCAATCTTGTGTATCCAATAGGTGAGTTTGTGTCATTGGATGAACATTTAGGTCATTTTCGTCCTCCATATGTTTATTCTAGTCCATTGAGGGTTTTTAACCAATCTTGTGTATCCAATAGGTGAGTTTGTGTCATTGGATGAACATTTAGGTCATTTTCGTCCTCCATATGTTTATTCTAGTCCATTGAGGGTTTTTAACCAATCTTGTGTATCCAATAGGTGAGTTTGTGTCATTGGATGAACATTTAGGTCATTTTCGTCCTCCATATGTTTATTCTAGTCCATTGAGGGTTTTTAACCAATCTTGTGTATCCAATAGGTGAGTTTGTGTCATTGGATGAACATTTAGGTCATTTTCGTCCTCTCTAGTCTTTTTGCTTTCCAATTAGTGTTTTTAACAAATCCTGTTCATCCAATAAGTTCATTTGTTTCATTGGATGAACGTTTAGGTCATTTTCATCCT
>NW_027337476.1:901-1180 GCF_000331145.2 Cicer arietinum | reverse complement strand
GTGTAGAAGAAAGAAAACTCTCCAGTCCATGAAATCTGAGATGATTCTGAAACGTGAATTCAAAACATCAAAGTATGCAAAATCCATGGCTCTTGCCTCATGAATTTTCCTCTTTGCAAAGTCTGTTGATAGAGATGGTTGTGCCTCCTTTTCCTTTGGTGCTGAGACCTTCTTGGGAGGTGGTGAAGAATTAGGTTTCTTCTTCCTCTTTTGAGATATTTCTTTCATGGCATCAGCCATGAGCTTCTCTGTTGGGGGTTCCTTACGTTTCTTCGTCTT
>NW_027337476.1:0-255 GCF_000331145.2 Cicer arietinum | reverse complement strand
CAATCGATTAGGTTACCGTTGCTGGGATTCAGTAATGATGTCAGTAATGATGATGTTCAACGGCTAGAAAAATAATAGTAACGGTCATATTTCAAATCGAGTTCCAGTTTGACTTAATCGATGTCCAAATCGATTGTCTTAAGGTTGAAACCTGAGCTAATCGATTTCCAAATCGACGCTCGTGAAAAGTTTAAAAAAAATTCTGAACTTTGAATTCTGGGCTAAAGTAATCGATTCCCAAATCGATTTTATAAA
>NW_027337475.1:936-1217 GCF_000331145.2 Cicer arietinum | reverse complement strand
GCTGTTTTGAAAGACTTATAGCCGTGCGAAGCGCTTGGGCGCGCTTGGGAGCGCTTGGGCGCGCTTGGGAGCGCTTGGGCGCGTGTGGGCAGTGGAAAATCTGAGGAAATGCGCTTGGCTTGCGCTTGGACGCGCTTGGGCGCATGTTGACAGTGGCGAATTCTGAAGAAATGCGCTTGGCTTGCGCTTGGGCGCGCTTGGGCGCATGTTGGCAGTGGCAAATTCCTGAAAAATGCGCTTGGCTTGCGCTTGGACGCGCTTGGGCGCATGTTGACAGTGGC
>NW_027337475.1:0-664 GCF_000331145.2 Cicer arietinum | reverse complement strand
AGAATTGGGATCTGGGAAATGCGCTTCAAGCGCCCCAGGCACGCTCCAGGCGCGCTTTCACAGCGCTGAAATCCCTGAAATGCGCTTCAGGCGCACGACTTGCGCTTCAGGCGCATTTTTCCCCCTCTCAACTGAAAAAAACACTCCCTAACACATTTTTATGATTTCTTGCTTATACTAAACATCAAGAATGAATAAAATTAGTAATTCAAAACTAAAATTGAAAGTAAATAAAGTGACATGAAATTAAAATGCAAAGGATATGAAGTTGGGTTGCCTCCCAATAAGCGCTTGTTTAGTGTCCTAAGCTTGACAGATCATTCTTCAAATGGCAACCAGATGGATGGACTCCATCGAAAGTTTTGACTCTTCCCCGAAATATGATTTGAGTCTTTGTCCATTGACCTTGAAGTTCCGATCGGAGTGTACATCTTTCACTTCGACGGCACCGTGTGGAAATACCTTGGTTACCTTGAAAGGGCCCGACCATCTTGACTTTAGTTTTCCGGGAAACAACTTCAATCTTGAGTTAAATAAGAGAACTAGTTCTCCTTCTTGGAATTCCTTGAATTTGATTTTTTTGTCATGCCATTTCTTGGTCTTTTCTTTATATATTTTGGCATTCTCATAAGCAAAATTCCGGAATTCCTCTAACTCGTGAAGT
>NW_027337474.1:0-1194 GCF_000331145.2 Cicer arietinum | reverse complement strand
TGGACTTTTCAGATGATTTTCTTACTCCTAAACAAAAATGGACCAAAATCTGTATTTATGGACAAGACAATGGCTAGTATTTGAAATCTGACGCGGAACCCAAAACACAGTTATAAATTTAAGAGAAGAATGCTACAAGAGTCTCCTGGTCCTCGATTTCATATGGACATTTCGGGCGATTTTCGTACCACCCGACTAAAATGGATGGATATCCGTATTTTTGAACAAGATGATGGCTAGTGTTTAAAATCTGACGTGGAATCCATAACACATTTATTAATTTAGGAGAAGAATTCTAAAACGGTCTCTAGGTCCTCGATTTCATATGGATTTTCGAGCGACTTTCGTACTTCACAACAAAAATTGACTGAAATTCGTATTTTTGGTTCACACGATGGCTAGTGTTTGAAATATGACGCCGAGCCCAAAAGAAAGTTACAAATTTAAGAGAAAAATGTTGGAAGGGTCATCTGTTCCTCGATTTCATCTGGACTTTTCGGGCGATTTTCGTACCACCTAAAAAAAAGTGGACCTGAATCCGTATATGGAACAAGACGATGGCTAGTGTTTTAAATCTGTCGTGGAACCTGAAACACAATTATAAATATAGGAAAAGAATGCTATAAGGTTCTCTCGGTCAATTTTTGGAATCCGTATTTTTGGACCTGGCGATGGCTAATGTTTGAAATCTGATGCGAAACTTGAAACATTGTTTTAAATTATTGAAGCACCCGACAAAAATGGACTGAAATCCATATTTTCGGACCAGACGATGGCTGGTGTTTAAATTTTGACACGAAACACAATTATAAATTTAGGAGAAGAATGCTATAAGGTTCTCTCGGTCTTCGATTTCATTTTGACTTTTCGTGTGATTTTCATACTACCTGACAAAAATGGATTGAAATCCGTATTTTCGGACCAGACGATGGCTGGTGTTTAAATTTTGACACGAAACACAATTATAAATTTAGGAGAAGAATGCTATAAGGTTCTCTCGGTCTTCGATTTCATTTTGACTTTTCGTGTGATTTTCATACTACCTGACAAAAATGGATTGAAATCCGTATTTTCGGACCAGACGATGGCTAGTATCTGAAATTTGACGTGGAATCCGAAATAGAGTTATAAATGTAAGAGACTCCTGGTCCTCGATTTCATCTGGACATTTCAGGCGATTTTCGTACCACCCGA
>NW_027337473.1:936-1222 GCF_000331145.2 Cicer arietinum | reverse complement strand
TTGGCTGCACAAGATTGGTTAAAAACCATAGTTGGACAAGAACAAGTCTAGGTAGGACGAAAAAGACCTAAATGTTCATCCAATTACAATGACACAAACACACCTATTCGATGTACAAGATTGGTTAAAAACCGTTATTGGACTAGAAGAAACCTAGGGAGGACAAAAATGACCTAAATGTTCATCCAATGACACAAATGAACTTATTGGATGCACAAGATTGGTTAAAAACCTTAATTGGACAAGAATAAGCCAAGGGAGGACGTAAATGACCTAAATGTTCATC
>NW_027337473.1:0-926 GCF_000331145.2 Cicer arietinum | reverse complement strand
ACAAACACACCTATTGGATGCACAAGATTGGTTAAAAACCCTAGTTGGACAAGAATAAGTTTAGGAAGGACGAAAATGACCTAAATGTTCATCCAATGACAGAAATGAACTTATTGGATGCACAAGATTGGTTAAAAACCCTAATTGGACTAGAATACACCTAGGGAGGACGAAAATGATGTAAATGTTCATCTAATGACAGAAACACACGTATTGGATGCACAAGATTGGTTAAAATCCCTAATTGGACTAGAATACACCTAGGGAGGACGAAAATGACCTAAATGTTCATCCAATGATACAAACACACCTATTGGATGCACAAGATTGGTTAAAAACCCTAGTTGGACAAGAATAAGTGTAGGAAGGACGAAAATGACCTAAATCTTCATCCAATGACACAAACACACGTATTGGTTGCACAAAATCGGTTAAAAATCCTAGTTGAACTAGAGTAAATCTAGGGAGGACGAAAATGACCTAAATGTTCATCCAATGACACAAACACATCTATTGGATGCACAAGATTGGTTAAAAACCCTAATTGGACTAGAATACACCTAGGGAGGACGAAAATGACCTAAATGTTCATCCAATGACACAAACACATCTATTGGATGCACAAGATTGGTTAAAAACCCTAATTGGACTAGAATACACCTAGGGAGGACGAAAATGACCTAAATGTTCATCCAATGACACAAACACATCTATTGGATGCACAAGATTGGTTAAAAACCCTAATTGGACTAGAATACACCTAGGGAGGACGAAAATGACCTAAATGTTCATCCAATGACACAAACAAACCTATTGGATGCACAAGATTGGTTTAAAACCGTAATTGGAGTAGAATAAACCTGTGGAGGACGAAAATGACCTAAATGTTCATCCAATGACACAAACACACATATTGGATGCACAAG
>NW_027337472.1:1090-1735 GCF_000331145.2 Cicer arietinum | reverse complement strand
AAGATTGGTTAAAAACCCTAATTGGACTAGAATAAACCTAGGGAGGTCGAAAATGACCTAAATCTTAATCCAATGACACATATGAACATATTGGATTCACAAAATTGGTTAAAAACCATAATTGGTCAAGAATAAGCCTAGGGAGGACGAAAATGACCAAAATATTAATCCAATGACACAAATGAACTAATTGGATGCATAAGATTGGTTAAAACCCTAATTGGACAAGAATAAGCCTAGGGAGGACGAAAATGACCTAAATGTTCATCCAATGACACAAATAAACTTATTGCATGCACAAGATTGGTTAAAAACCCTAATTGGACTAGAATAAACCTAGGGAGGTCGAAAATGACCTAAATGTTCATCCAATGACACAAATAAACTTATTGCATGCACAAGATTGTTTAAAAACCCTAATTGGACAAGAATATGTCTAGGAAGGACAAAAATAACCTAAATGTTCATCCAATGACACAAACACACCTTTTGGATGCACAAAATTGGTTAAAAACCCTAATTGGACTAGAATAAACCTAGGGAGGACGAAAATGACCAAAATGTTAATCCGATGACACAAATGAACTTATTGGATGCACAAGATTGGTTAAAAACCCTAATTGGACTAGAATAAGCCTAGGGAGG
>NW_027337472.1:0-253 GCF_000331145.2 Cicer arietinum | reverse complement strand
TGATATGATCTTGTTAGTCATAGTTCACTTTAAAGATCGTTCTAGGTCGGAAACTTACAAATTTGAGTGAAAATCGCGTATGGCTGGTGAATGCGATAAACGGCGCTGCGAAACTCCGATTCGGCCGATTCCAAAACGAGGTGAAAGATGACGTTCTGAAACGCAAGTTAGGTTTTTGAATCACCGAAACACAATATATAGAACTCGAGATATGAAGGCAGGTTACTGATCACGAAAATTCAAAGAATTGAAG
>NW_027337471.1:0-1046 GCF_000331145.2 Cicer arietinum | reverse complement strand
CAATCTTGTGCATCCAATAAGTTCATTTGTGTCATTGGATTAACATTTAGGTCATTTTGGTCCGTCCTACGACTATTCTTGTCAATTAGGGTTTTTAACCAATCTTGTGCATGCAATAGGTTCATTTGTGTCATTGGATTAATATTTAGGTCATTTTCGTCATCCTTAGACTTATTCTTGTCCAATTAGGGTTTTTAACGAATCTTGTGCATCCAATAGGTGTGTTTGAGTCATTGGATTAACATTTAGGTAATTTTCGTCCTCCCTAGGTTTATCCAATTAGGGGCTTTAACCAATCTTGTGCATGCAATAAGTTTATTTGTTTCATAGGATGAATATTTAGGTTATTTTCGTCCTCCCTAGGCTTATTCTTGTCCAATAAGGGTTTTTAATCAATTTTGTGCATCCAATAAGTTCATTTGTGTCATTGGATTAACATTTAGGTCATTTTCGTCGTCCCTAGACTTATTCTTGTCCAATTAAGGTTTTTAACCAATCTTGTGCATGCAATAAATTCATTTGTGTCATTGGATTTACATTTAGGTCATTTTTGTAAACGCTAGCTTTATTCTTGTCCAATTAGGGTTTTTAGCCAATCCTGTGCATCCAATAGGTGTGTTTGTGTCATTGGATGAACATTTAGGTCATTTTCATCATCACTAGACTTATTCTTGTCCAATTATGGTTTTTAACCAATCTTGTGCATGCAATACGTTCATTTGTGTCATTGGATTAACATTTAGGTCATTTTCGTCAACCCTAGTCTTATTCCTATCCAATTCCGGTTTTTAACAAATCTTGTGCATCCAATAGATGTGTTTGTGTCATTGGATGAACATTTAGGTCATTTTCGTCCTCCCTAGTGTTTTTAACACATCTTGTGCATCCAATAAGTTCATTTGTGTCATTGGATGAACATTTAGGTAATTTTCGTCCTCCCTGGGTTTATTCTAGTCCAATTAAGGATTTTAATCAAGCTTGTTCATTCAATAAGTTCATTTGTGTCATTGGATTAACATTTTGATCATTTTCGTCAACCCTAGCCT
>NW_027337470.1:10044-11354 GCF_000331145.2 Cicer arietinum | reverse complement strand
CGGTTAGTTTTTACTCAAAATTACATATTGAACAAATTCATTTAATATATTATTTTTGGTCCTAAAGTAAGTGGACGTTATAAAAATGTTAATAGATAAAAGAAATAATTTTTGGTCCTTGTAAACACTACGCGAAAAATAGGATTTTACAACTCTTTTTTTAAGCAATTTACAGCGTTTTTTCAAAAAAAAAAAACGATGTGGAATCGAACGCTGTAAAAGATACAATAGCGCTTTTTTAAAACAAAAAAGCGCTATAAAACATGTAAATATATTGTGCGCTTGATATGCACATTTTACAGCGCTTTTTAAATAAGCGTTGTAAAATGCACACACATTATATGCATTATTATGCACCTTTTACAACGCTTATTAAAAAGAGCGTTGTAAAATGTGCACTATAACGCATATATTAGATGCACACTTTACAACGCTTATTCAAAAATAATGCATTATAGTGCACATTTTACAGTGCTTTTTCAAAAAAGTGCTATAAAATGTGCAATTTTTTTTTTTTTAAATATGTTATGAATTAAATTTTTGAAAAGTGTTTTTTAGTTTTTTATGCCATTTTTTTAGAAAGCGTTGTCTTTTAATTTTTTTTCCAAAATTATTTTCATCCAGAATCAGTTCATAATAAGTTCACACAACAACAAAACATATTCAAATACATATTCAGAATCAGTTCACACAATCAGTACACAAAAACAGAACTATATAACTTTACTTTATATATTAATTTACAACAGAACATTCAGATACATATATATAACTTAATTAACTACATATACATTGGACAGATATTGTACAACAACATATATTCATATACATGTTCATATATTGTGTCCTATTCATATACATATAACTAACAACATACACAAAATATAACTAGCTACCATATAATATTCAGATCCCTTGCAGCATGCTATTTCCCAGAAAATCAAATAATGTTCATTTCAAGCACATACTGATACCAGTCTTCCTTTAATTCCATTAGATCTTCCTCAGAGTATGTTGGACTGGAATTGTCAAATTACTATGCAATATAAAAATTGAACATATTAAGTTAGAATCAAATATATAGATAATTTATATATGAAAATCATATAATGAAAATACTGTACCGTTTCTAGGATAATAGTTTTATTCATGTCAACAATCTCCTTCATGAATCGCAATACATAGTACCCACAGTCGATGTTGTTAGTTTGACGAGGGCACTATAAAATAAAACATATAAGTCAATAAAATATTTGTGCAATATTGATCGTAAAGGCATATATTTGTAAATGAAAATTTAAAGGCATATA
>NW_027337470.1:0-9935 GCF_000331145.2 Cicer arietinum | reverse complement strand
TACAATGTAATTCTTTACATTTACTAGATCAAGTTTATGCATCGACAGCTTATGCGGAGACAAGAATGAGTATCTATTTGACAATTGGCGCGTGCACACAACCTTCTCATACAAAAACCTTCAATGAAAATTTAAACTTAGATTAATTACCAATAAATTTAATTAATTACCAATAAATGTAATTAAAAGTATTTTTTACCTTATGTACAAGCTGATGACAGTAGCACTCAGCTCCTTATAGTTGAGAAGTTCGTATATGTGCTCCTTTTTGAGAAATTCTTCCTACTCATCTCTGAATATAGCTTTATTCATGGTTATGATGTGCGAATTGTCGTTGCTGCCCATATTTCTTTTTACTTGGATGTCAAGACACGCCCCGTATTTAGCAAGGCATGACTGACTTATTTTAGGAGCAGCAGCGATCGATTGTCCCCGATCCAGTTTTCTAGCTACAACTTTGGCAGCTTTATTACCCTCCAGCTTTTGTAGTTTGCCAGCTCTATTACCCTCCAATTTTTGAGGTTTGCCGGCTTTATTTTGTTGTGCGCGTGGTTTATTTGATTGAATCTAAAAAAATTAGGTTAAATGTTAGTTTATTGAATCTGAAAAAATAACAAACCTTAGGGAATAAATGTGACAAACCTTTTCGAGCGATGTAATTGATTCGTTTATGGGAATCTTTTTATCATTCCCTTTAGGCTTTTTCAGCATCTAAATATAAATGTGAAATTAAAGTTAGGAGCGGAAAAAAATCAGAATTAAATATACATATCAATTAAAAATACATTTCAATTAATTAAATATACCTTATCGAGGGCAACAAGATGTGTGGGTCATGCCACGTAACTACCAATTGCTTCGTCCAAAAACTTCATATCTCCATCGTTATCCGGTATCGGCAACGGGGCAGTTGGTTCCAAAGCAATAATTGGTGATACTTTGACATGGCCCGCAGGGATCGGTGTGTTGTGCAATACTTCTCCCGAAGTATTGTACAATTTTCCCTTTCTGACCTTCCAATGAGTAGGGGAGGATATGTACAGCACGCATGGAGTGACACCCTAAATCAATGGTTAAAACATAAGTATGGTTAATATATAAGTATATTTAATACATAAGTAAGTAATTAATTACCTCGGGAAGACTTTTGAGACCGATGTTGCAACTCGCGTTTTCACTCTCCATTTGTATTTCATGTTGGAGCTGATCCGGGAGTTGCTTGTCTTTGTTCGTCTTAACCAAAAGTTTCACTTGCTCTGTAAGAAGTTTGAGCTTCTCTAATACTTCTTCATTGGATGGATTTTAGCGCTTCTCTTGGGAAAAATAGCTTTTAAGAGTTACCCCAAATCCTTTCCCCCTAACCCGACCGGAATACTCAAAAACATTAAACACTTTACCCAGAATATCCCTGCAACTAGCTTTGTTTCCCTCGATTTATAGGACCTTACCAAATTCTTAAATGTGTTGGTAACGTAGCATATCAGATCGTGTTGCCTCCGTCTCTTTCTAATCATCATAGTGTCTTTCACGTGTCTCAACTTCATAAATACATTCCTGATCCTTCACATGTGATTGAGTCAGACAAGGTCCAAATACATTCCTGATCTAACTTTTGAGACCTTACCGCTACGGATTGAGGACCGAAAAGTCAAAGGATTAATGGGGTAAGACGATTTCATTTGTTAAGGTTGTCTAGGGAGACGCTATTGGTGAAAATGCTACGTGGGAAGTTGAAAGTCAAATGCGTGATTCGTATCCAGAGTTATTTTCCTCAGGTAAATTTCGAGGACGAAATTTTTTTTACAAGGGGAGAAATGTAACACCCTAATTTCTTATTATTATATTTTAAGGATATAATGATATATTATTATTGCCTTATGTGTTTTCCTTAGTGATTTATTTAAATTATTAATACTAATAATATTGAAATTGTTTTAAAAATATATATATGCATTTATTTATTTATATAAAAAATAAATTAATAAGAAATACACTTGTGTAATAATATAAAAGAGTGAGCTAATAGTAGTAGTAGTAGTAATAATAATAATAATAATAATAATAATAATAATAATAATAATAATAATAATAATAATAATAATAATAATAATAATAATAATAATAATAATAATAATAATATTAATAATAATAATAATAATATGTTGTAAGCGAAGACGCGACACGTTAAATCAGCGGATCGGTTTTGTTGGGAAAAATCTTTAGCCAAGGTAACGGGTGAGAGGAGGTTTGATTTTATGAGTATAAAATAACGTGGGATGAATGAGAATACCGAAATTTCCAGATATTCATTCAGGGCTTACTACGTATGGTCGAGTCCTATTGAGTAATAATAATTAATTAATAATATGTGAATTGTAATAGTGAAGACTAAAATATACTTTAACAACCTATAGAATTGCCGTGAATCTATTTATATCAAGATTGCATGTTGTCTGATTTTATGAAATCTTATGTTGATTGTTATTGTATGAATGATATGTATTTGAGTGTTCTTGTTAATTGATTGAAATTGTGATATTACTTGAATGTGCCTCCTATTGGATTCCTAATTATGTGATTGATGAAACTGGACTGTGTATTGTGAGTAGTGTAAACCAAATATTGAGATTTTATTGTGATTTTATTGTTATTGAGTTGTGATGATTGAGTAAGTTTGAGATATATGTTGTAGATTTTGGAGTTAGGATTATTTTGTCATCATATAGAGAAGGTTTGACAAACCTAGTGATTCGGGGAAGTACAACTGAATGAGCCTGATCGTGGAGGGCTACAGTCGAACTTTAAGGTAAGACTGATAGACTTTTGGGTACCTTTAGTGGGGAACTCCTAAGTGGATTATTTCCTAAGGTCATGAGCTACCGTGCAACACAAGAGTACCCCGATCGTCGTGTATATGTGTCTCGGGTTGAGTTAAGGGGATCTATGAGGACTTGATCCTTCATGAGTTGTCCGTCCACTCTTGTAGTGACATAGTATCAGGCCTCCTTACCAAGTACTTCAGAGTAGAATGGTACCAAATGATGAAGAAGTATAGAGTATAGGACATGCATATCATTTCATCCTTGTGACTGCTCTATTGTGATTGATTTAGATTAACCTTTAATATTATGATCTTGAGTGTTTCTCCTGTTTGTGTTGATTTTATTGATTGCGTGTTCTCCTCATTTATCTTATACTATTACATAATTTCGAAACTCACCCTTTGTTGTTTGTATTTGGTATTTGTGATGGACGCAGACGAGTTGTAAGTTGCATGTGATGACTAGTACCATCATAGAGGTGGAAGTCATCATGTCTAGAAGACTCTTTTAATATGCATTGTGTGCATGTTTTTTTTTTAGCATATTTTATTTTGGGAATTCCTACTCTGATAGTGACATCGGGTTGGGACTACATTTTCACTTAATATTAAACTTATGTATGTGTACTTCAAAAATGATTTTGTTGTTCGATATTATGATTTCGAGTTGTTAAGTTTGATGGAAATTTTGGATTTATGTGACATGTTCATGATTACATGATACTCTTTACCTTAAAAAAATATTTGGAAGTTTATATATTTATTTATTTAAAGAATTTCATTGTTTTAAACATAAGAAAATTATTTTATTTTATTTGGGGTTTAGGGTGTCACAATATTCATGCGCACTTTAGTCTTTGAAAAAAATATATTTCATTTTTTTACCAAGATTACATATTGAATTTATTCTTTAAATTTTATTGTCACATTAAGTATAATACTTGAAAAACATAAGTTGTTGCAATACATAGATAATAATACTCAATATCAAAGAAACCATCATTGTGCTACACATGTTTATTTATTAAGAGAATTTTATAATTGACTCTTAATGAGTTGATTGTTTGGATCAAATTGGAGAATATAATAAGTTACCATAAATTTTAAGTGATCTAAATTATTGGATATCCCTCTTGATGCATGGTAGTGGATAATGAGTTATGCATATGAAAGGTCATTGTTTAATGGTAGTGGTTCATCAATTATGCATATGAAAGATCAAAACTTTGTGTAAATTCTAATAGTGGTAATGGATATTCAATGGATTCTAGATAGTACAATGCCTATAAATACATCATATATAGTGGAGAGTGAAAGTTTGGAAAAACCAATAACATTGAAACTTGAAGTTCTTCCTTTCTTGCAACAATGGTTGGAGTGGGAGAGTGAAAGCTTGAAATAACCTATAACATGTAGAAACTTGAAGCTCTTCCTTTCTAGCAAAAGTGATTGGAGGTAATTATTTCATGCACTAAATCTATTCCGCATTTGGTTGACTAACATTTATGTTTTGATTTTAGAGATGTTAGAAAATCTCTTACATTTGTGATATGCTCCTTAACAAGCAAATGAAATTTTTTAACTTTCATATCTATCAAAAGGGTAATTGATCTAGATAAATTTGTTTAATTCACCGTATAATTCGTTTTAGAAGAGTTTTATTGCAATGGAAATAATCTAACTTTTTTTAAATTTGATTAATGTCTTTATTCCCTTGGTTTTTTTTTAGTCCCCAATATCTTTTGTAATTCAACTCCATTTTACATTTTTGCAATGAATGACATATGCCGAAATGATTAGAGGAGTGCAAGATACCAATTTATTTGAGATAAAAATCACTTTCAATAGTGATGGCTCTTCCTTTCAATTGTCTTAATAAAAATTGAAAAAAAAAATATTTGGTGTAATTGTTTCTGTATAATTAATAAAAATATGAATCATAAAAAATAAAATATTTAACAAATACTTTTTTGTTTTCAAATTAAGTGTTGAAAACATTCATGGCGAATATCCAAACACTGTTTGATACAAGATTTAAATAGAAAAAACACTTGTCTTTGTTAATATTATAAAACTATTACGATATAATTGTTAATAATATTTTAATATATCAATTTTATATATAAAAAAGAATATAGTTAGTATAAAAATGAATAATAAAAATACTATAGTTAGGTTTTTGTAATAAATATTAATTTTAAACATCAATTTCCAACTATATAAACTTAATTAAAAATTCAGACACATTACAAGATAAGATAATGATTATTCTAAAACAACATAACTTTCACATCTCAGAAGTTTTATTTATAAAGCTTAGGAATACAAATCATATCAAGGGACTTAAATGAATTTTTTAAACTGGTACAGGATCAACAATTAAGGCTTTAATATGAGTCTTCATTAGTCCTTCGGAATGTGTGTAGTGATCTTTATCTTTGTAATAAACCTCAATAAAACGTGCCAAATTGATAACGGACGTCAATAGAGGCAATGGAACTTTCGTTTGCCTAAGACAATCCTCATTTATGTCTTTCCATGCATTGTCAATTCCCTTTTCGCATTCTTGTATGGCAGCTTCCCTATTTGTATCATACTGTATCATATAGCATTCCAAGAATGAGGAAACATGTCCTCTTTGCTGTTCAAACTGTCCACCATGAAATAATTGTTACTTAAATATTTATATCATCATTTGTGATAAAATAGTATATTTGAGATTTTAATGACTATCCAATTTCAACCATAAAAACTTCAAGTTATATGATTATGTCCGTCTCTTTGATATATTAATTCTTAAATTTTTTCACAAATATCTATCTAAATAGATGTATGACCCATGTGTAAGACATTATAACTTATTTACACACTCAATTCTTAAAAAAATATCACACATATATTAATTTTAGAGAAACGTTTTTGGAATTAAATATAATAAATGAAATAAAATACCTCGTTGGACACAATTTCATCATTTAATCTGCAAACAAGAGCAGCACCGTTAACAATTTTTGGCATATTTGTTACCCAATTGAAGATGTCCTCAGTAGCTATACTGCCCATGCCAACGAAAGAAGTTGTAGACAATACTGGGTAACCAGATGTTATCTTTGATATGGGCATGTACTCTTCTATTGTTGGTACATGGTTTTTGTCTAGCCATCTTGCCTCAGTCATGTAAGCTTGAACTATTGTTTTGAACTGCCATCATCATACAATATATATTATTAATATGATATGTATAAAAAAAAATTCTTTTTCTTTATGTTACGATGTTAAATTGTATTATCAGTTAATTTAATAATAAAGAGTATAACTTTTACAATAAAAAAATTTAATGTTATGGAGTTTTTTCTTTTAGTTTAAATTTTATAATATAGGATGATTTTCTATTCTTACATAGAAAAATATATATTTTATTAATAATACTTTTGAAAGCCAATCTGATTGAATCATCAAAACGTTTAAATCTCATAAACACATATTTATGACCCGTTTATTTTAAAAAGGATATTCAATACATCTCACACGAACTCTGACATAGGTGAGTGGATTATATTACATTACCATAAATTTAAAACCTTTAATAAATTTGTTTGTATTATAATTATTGAGTAAGTCATTAGTAAACTTTTCATAAATTTTTAATTCTAAATGAAGCGTACATTAAATTTTCAACAAAGTTGTTTTTATATGAATTTATTTTAACGGTATTATCTGCTTAATAGTTGAGTAAAGTAAATAATAATAAATAAATAAAACTCTTACATCTTTTACGAAGTAGCTAAGGGTATATTCTCTTCCTTCTTTTATTGTTTCTTCTTTTATTTCCTCATAAACATTTAATAGAGATTTATAAAGTAACTTCATATAATTTGGAAGATCATCCAAGCAGCTAATATCCCACCTGAAAATCAATTACAATATATAAATTATTGCTCATTTGTTTATATAACTTGAATAAAAATATGTGTCATTGATAGAAAAAATATATATTTAGCCACCATAACTAAAAAATGAAGTTAATTTTTAATTTTTTATCACTAAATTTGATAATAGAATCAGCGATTAATTTCACATTTTCTAGCTATAAATTTTTTTTTCATAATTTAATCACTTAAAATAATATTTATATACGATGATTTACCTTTCAACAGCCTTGGTAAAAAGTTCTAATTCATCAATAGTTCCATATGAGTCATATGTATCATCAATGAATGAGAGGTGAGCAATTACTTTTGACATCATTTTTCTTGCTTGAGAATATTGGGGTTCAAAATATACTGACATACTCCAAAAGCAACATTCTACTATTCGATCTCGTGCATACGGTAGTTTTTTAGTGATACCCAACTCCTTCGACCATCTATGAAGATACCCAATAAGGTATTAGCCACTTTTATATTTTCTTTTGTTACAAATTAAGGAAAGTGGAATTTAAAGTACTTACTTGCAAATGTTTCCAAATTCCTTTTGATGTAGGCTTTGGAGCATATTAAAATCTAATTTTGCCAACCTGAGTAAAACCACATTATGGAATGCATCTTGCTCATATACAGAGATGTAGCGTCGTGCCTCTAGCCTCGACAAGTTTTTGCGGAGAGATTGCGTTAAGCTATGTTTGACTTGTGCTGCAAGAAAAGGGCTCAATTGGGTGGAAATGGACTTAAGGTGAGTAGAGGTGAAAGCCAAGGCCTCTTCCAAAATTTCCTCTCCATGAATCATCATATGTGATGCTTCGTACAAGCTTAACATCCCCTCAACATCTGCGATGAGCCTTTTGCTAAATATTCCTTGCCCGTCTTTAAATTTTTTGAACACATCTGTAATTTTATTTAACAACCACAATATTGAATGCTCTTTAGAGTTAGTAACAATTCAAAATTTCAATGTAGTCTAGATTGGAGTTGGCTTGATCATTTTGACACCCCTAAGTACTCTAAATAGTAAAGTTCATGTTGAAGATCAATATTAAAAACTATAAATTTAAAAAATTGAAAATTTTATATACCAGGTGAAACGTAAAGCCCACGTTGCCTTAATACTCTAAATAGCACGGCAAGAGAATGAAGGTTATCTTCAAGAATTATTTCTCCATTTACAACATAAGTCTTGTGAATAAGTTGCAACACTTGGTCGATCTCATGTTCAAAATGATAGCCGACACCCAAACGACATATGGAATCAATGAATTTGACTTTATCGAAAGGCTTCTCATTGTTTGTAGCTAGCATATTTCTCACTTCATTTTTTAAACTATCAATTTCAGCTGCATTACTCTGATCGGGTTCCTGCATGTGTTGAAGAAAAAGATGTTAATGGTGAGGTTTGATGAAGAGGTTTATAGTACGCATGAAGAACATAAAAACACTAACTACATACCATAGATTCAGAAGCATATTGAAGGAAGAAATCCCCCCAAACATTAGGGGGGTAATCTGCAACATTTCTAGGCAAGTCGAGTTTAGAATTAGGATCGAAGTTAGCTACAGCAGGCATATTAGATATTTAAGTTTTCAAATAAATGGGATGCTTCACAAATGACTCTCCTTCTACCACTCTATGGTTTGGATGGGGAAAGAAATGCCAATATTAGATATTTATAGTGAAATTCATTATGCGTGTTCCGCTAAATTAATTAAATATATTAGCAACGTTACACGTGTGTTTTCTGCTTGTAAGCCCAATTTTGACTTCAACTATTCTATAATTTAATTTATCCCAATTTTGACTACAACTATTTTATAATTTAATTTATCGCATGTATACTTTACACAAATAAAACATGTGATTATAATATTTATATAACTAGCATAAATTAACCGTGTCAAGCCCGGTTAGTTTTTACTCAAAACTACATATCGAAAAATTCATTTATTATATTATTTTTGGTCCTTAAAGTTAAAGTGGACGTTATAAAAATATTAATCGATAAAAGAAACAATTTTTGGTCCTTGTAAATATAATAGTTTTTAGTTTTAGTCCCTGAAAAATATCTTTTTGAATTTCATCCCTGCAATATTCAAAAAATTTATTTTTTGTCCTTAACGTCTCTAATGAAATGCAATAATTTGTATATGGTTGTTATTATTATATTTTTTATTCAATTATTATTTTTGAAAAGTATATATGTGTATGACATGATGTATTTAATTTGACTGAATATTTTGCTAAGTATTTAAAAAAAATACTTATAATAATAATAAATAATAATAGAAAAGAAAGAATACGTTAAAAAAAATATATTAATTTGGGGAGTGAATATCTAGGGTCTTAATGGGCTTAGGTTGAAAACAACACGTTCTCTAACTCTAGTGATAAAAAAAAAGCCGACGCCTCCCGGTCTCAATTTAAATACTCATAACAACGTCTCTGCGAGAAAGAAAGAAAAGAAGAAGAAATTCAAAGAAAACCTCTAAAGGAGTTAGTGATTCATCTCTCAAGTGTAATGTTTTGGAGCAAAGACCGCTATGTAGGAGCCTTAATAACGACACTCATGACGGTAAAGGCATCACTCCATTCGTTTTTCTACTTAAATTATATGTGATATAAATGTACTATGATGTTGTGTATTGATTATGTTTGTGTGTTACTTTAAAATAAATGTTATATGATAGATTGTTATAATGATTGTGTTTGACATGTTCAATTTGTAGAAAATAAGTGTTATATGATATGTTATTATAATGGTTGTGCTTTACATGTTGTTGTTATTTGAGGTGTTGACTTTGTATCTAAACCAGGTTGGTTTAGGACAAAGTTAAATTGTTTTGGACGCTCTGGTTGAGTGATCTATTTTGTTATTAACTAAGATAGTGAAATTCATGCATGCATTGGTGGCCTGAATCTAGTCACGAGTATGTCACGACAATTCATTGCGAAGGCAACGTGATTCAGAAAAATACTCAACAGTGGGGTACTAAACATGAAACACTGAAGAACATTTGTCCAATGGTGGGACATTATCCAATGTTGGGACTATTTACTGTGGATTTTAGATTTCATTTGCACTTGATTTGACTCAAATTGTACATCTACAACTTCAGATATGACTCAAATACTCTACATAGGTCATGTTCATTTCTCACCAAAATTCAACACTACATTAAAACTA
>NW_027337469.1:0-8708 GCF_000331145.2 Cicer arietinum | reverse complement strand
TGTGTTTGACGGTTTTGAAATCCATAACACCGTTTTTGAATCCGGGAAGAAGGAAGGAGTTGGTAACTTGATCCTTCTCACCCACTAGCCTTGGGGTTCAATTCTCGAACTTACAGGAAGCAAAGATGTATGGGTCTTACATTACTACCCCCCTAAAATTAGTTTCGTCCTCGAAACTTAAAGTACAAGTAACAATCCACACTTGGTTTGTACCCGAATTCAACATACCAGTCACAACTTGTTTCACCCAGCCTTCTCGAAGAAAGTGTTGCCTACCCCTTTTCATAGGGTGTTTAACAACATCACACACATCCATAGTCGGTAAGGCTCGTCCGTTCCATTCAACATGATTTTGTCTACTATCCACAAGAGATTAAGGAGGACCAGTCCCTCAATTTGTCAATAATTAGCCAACAATCACGATAGTTTCCAAAAATATATTTTTGGCATTTAACTCACTCAATACCAAAAACTGGGCTAACAGCCTAAGAAATTCCACACAAAATACCCTAAAATTGCATAATTTAGGATTTAAAAACTATGGGTCTTACAGAATTCCATTTTGTTGTGGGGAATATGGTGAAGTTGGTTGATGACAATACCAGTGGACTCAAAATACTCAAGATGATAGAACTCTCCTCCCCTATCACTTATAAAACACTTAATAAAAGTTTTATGTTGAAGTTCTACTTGTGCTTTAAATATTTTAAATTTGTTTAAAACTTCATTCTTAGAGTGCATTAAATTAACATAACAGAATCTAGAGTAATCATCAATAAAAGTGACAATACTTTTTACCACCAATTGTAGGCCAACCATGTAAATCTCATACATCATAGTGAATTAAATCTAATACCTTAGAACTTCTTTCAACACTTTTAAAAGGTTGTATTGTGATTTTAGTTAGCATGCAAGTAGTACATTAATTTGAATTTTTATCAAAAGTCTGAATTAAATTTGATTTCATCATATCATTCAATTTTCTAAAGTTAATATTCCTAGTCACATATGCCATAAATCACAAGACTCAACAATATAAGCAGAAATCATATTATTATTATAGTTACTAACAACATTACATTTGAACATATTCTCACAAAGGTAACCATTCCCTACAAACATACCACCTTTAGAGAGAATAAATTTATCTCCCTCAAATACACATTAGATACCAAACTTGTTAAGTAAAGGTACATAAATCAAGTTCTTCCTAACATCGGGAACATAAAATATATCTTTAAGAGTAAGTATTTTTCCAGAAGTGAATTCAATCTTCATTGTTCCTTTTCCTTTGACTTTGGACAGTTGAGGCATTTCCCATGTACAAAACACTTCCTTCTTCTTCATCAATGGTCTTAAATAGTTCTTTGTTTTTGCACACATGGCGGGTAGCACCAGAGTGTATCCACCAAGATTTAGCATCTTCAATCATGTTGAGTTCAGAAATGACAGCAACAAGATTATCTTTTGTTGCACTTGAATTATTCTCTTTGTTCTTCTTTTTCAAGAACTTGCGCTCATTTTTAGAGTGTCCTGGTTTTCCAGAATGATAACAACTTCCTTTTCTTTTCTCTTGTTGATCATCATTACCATTGTGTTTTTCATGAGATTTATCAAAATCTCGATTTCTTTTCTTAAAAGATTTGCTTGAATTTCCTTCCTCCATTACATTGACCTTTTCATGAGAAAATTGGTTTTTAGTTTCCTCTTGTTTACAGTACTCTGCTTCTAAACGAAGGTGATTACCCAACTACTCAAGAGATATGTACTCTTTCTTATGTTTCATAGATTTTTTTTAAATCTTTCCATGAAGGTGGAAGTTTGTCTATTATGCAAGATACAATAATAGTTTCATCCATGTGCATCTAATTTTGTTTGTAGTTATTAAGAATACGTTCAATCTCATGCATTTGTTCCATTACTGATTTATTATTAACCATTTTATAATTATTAAATTGAGAACCAAGAAACTTCATACTAGTAGCGTCTTCTTGCATGTATCTTGACTCCAATTTCTCCCATAGTTCCTTTGCAGATACGCTACTTTGATATATATCAAACAAGGAATCATACATTCAGTTGAGAATATGGCCCATGCATATATAGTCATCATTGTCCCACTTTTGTCTTTCTATTGTTTCTTGTAAGACCCATAGTTTTAAATTCTAATTTATGTATTTTGGTATTGAACTTTGAGGCTTTTTAGCCAAGTTATTGGTATTTTGTGAATTTAATGCCAAAAATATTTTTGGAGCCACGATTAAAATTATTCGTCGAGGAATAATTTTATTGTTTTACGATTAATCTTTTGTCGAAAAGAAAATTTTCTAAGATGCAACGTTTTCAGAAAAATTCATCTGTCGAATTGAATTCCAGCAAGAGAAGATATTTTTCTGAAAAAGTGGTTTTGAGAAGTGATGGTTAAAATGGTAATTTTTATGAAATATCTAGATATTTCTAGATATTTGTTATATATATATATATATATATATATGCAAGAAAGGAAATAGAAAAGGAAAAGTGAAATAGAAAACAAAAAGAAACAGAGCTCGCGAAATCCTTTCTTCCTCCTTCTCAGTTCACGAAACCAAAAACCCACTCAATCAAACCTCCATTTTTTTTCAACTTCTGAGCTTTGTTTCAAGAAGTGACAGAAGGGAAAGTTACTCCTTCCCATGCTGCGGTGCTAGTGAGCTAACTTTGGAAACGACGACTTGAGCGAAGTTTTTACAGAATTATTTACGGTACTGTAATCGCTTGTTAGAGCTATTGTTAAGGTAAGGGCTCCTTCCAAACTTTTAGTTTGCATTTAGGGACTTATTTGTAGTTGTGTGGAAAATAAATTTGTTGGGTTTGAAGTGTATATTTAGGGAAAATGAATTTAATGCTTTTATGGGTGAAAGTTTGGAGTTTGGTTTTTGGTGAAACTAATGAGTGTTTTCCTAGAAAAGGAATTTGATTCATCTATGTGTGTTGTTGAGGAAAAGAAATTTGATGTGTTTGAGTTGGGGTTTGTGAAAATTAGTTTGGCATGTGTTATGTTTGAGTTTTTTGGAAATTTGTGGTGATTGATGATTGAACTTGGTGTGGATTTTGTGGTTTTTGAATTGATCGAATTTAATGTTAATTGTGGATTAAATTTAATGTGTGTGGTGGAAAATAAATGTTTGAGTATGCTCTATGTGGAATTTAAAAATCGTTAGAGTTAAATGAGTATTAAAAATGGGAAATCTTTTAATATATGCATTTACTTAATGATTGTCGTGAAAATCGTTAGAGTTAAATGAGTACTAAAAATGAGGAATCTTTTAATATCTGCATTTACTTAATGATTATCGTGGAAAGAGTCAGAGTATGCTTATGCATTTCATAGTACATGGCGACCAGATGGGACATGGTGATAGTGGTGACCGGATGGGCCACGAGATGATTCTATGTGATTTGTTGGTTCATCTTATCCTTGTGGGGATTGTCGCGTCGCGTAAGATCCATGATAGGTGGCACCTCGGTAAATAGTACTTCGGCTTGTGATAGGCGGTAAATTTACGATTTACATTTTTAGTAAATCGTGCTGACCCGTGATAGGTGGCACCTCCGTAATTTAGTACTTTGGCTTGTGATAGGCGGTACAATTATGATTTATGCCCCTTCGAGGAGGGTTTGGTTTGGAATTCTGAGTCCATGCATATTGGCATATACACATTGCATTAGGGTGCTTGGCACGCGAGTCATGTTTGATTCAAGGTTATGATTGCGTGTGTAAACTCTAATTGTTGTTGTGATTGTGCCATAATTGCTAAGTGTGATTGTTTGGATTTGTGTGTAAGTGTGGATTGATTGTGAATCCTTTTCGAAACGTTTCAAAACTGAATTCTACTTTTTTCTGATTTGGTAGTCGAATACACTGAGCTTGTAGTCGAATACAAGCATTCTGATTTAGCTACTGACTTGTGAAAAAGATGTGTAGTCGAATACACTAAGGCTGTAGTCGAATACAGCTATGTTGTTTTTGCTACTGACTTCTGAAACAGCCTTGTATTCGAATACAGAGATGCTGTATTCAAATACGACTGTGTAGTTTTGTTTAAAACTCCATTTTTCAACTTTGATTATGCATGTTTAACATATGGAAACCCTTTGAAGGTGCATGCTAAGTTGAAAGGCCATTTTATGCTTTTGAAACTTAAATGATATGTTTTCTTTGTTAATTTCGGTTGGTGACTCTTTACAACTATTGTGGAAATTTGGGCTTTGCCCTCAGATGAGAACCAGGATCTTCCCACCGGTTAGTACCCTGTGGATAGGAAGGTAGTTGGACAGACCTGACTGGAGGTGTGTCAGGAGGATCTTGTGGGGCGCGTGGAGATCACCCAGGTTGTGTAGTTTTTTTGTAGTATGATCAGATTAGGTGGTTGTATAGCGACTAGTTGTCTTTCTTTTGCGGCTGTAGATATTTGAATTTGGAAAACTGTACCTATACCAATATTGTTAGCTTGACATTTTCTTTTGATGGGTCCATGTACCACTTTTTGATGTGACGTATGGAAGTTAAGATTCTTGGGTAGTGCTATTGTATAGGTGTCTGCCAAGAATACCCCAGGGGCATGAGCTATGTCTGATAGGTCTCATAGCCCCGGTGCATGTTTTAAATGAGTTTTATTTCAAACTATTTCCGCTGCTTGTAAATGTTGTTGACTTTTGTCATTGTGTTACGACTTGAATATTTATCCAAAAGTATGTATTCCTTTATTTCTAAAATTCGATTTTTGGTTTGGAACAAATAAACAGGCTGTTACAATTGTGGTATCAGAGCTTTGGCTTGGAATTCTTTTGGGGTTGTGAAACTTTTGGTTATAGATTGTAGGTCAATCTATTGGTTGGGAGTCGTTATCTGATCATGCGTCGGGGTAATTTGTCTGAGTTTTCAGATCATGGGTAGTTATTATGTGTTGATGTAGTCGAAAGTTAGTTTTTGGAACTATTCCAAGTGGTATTAAGATTTCTTCTTGATTTTGGTTTTGAGGAAACAATGCCTTCAAGAAGGAACGACGCTGCAAGAATGAACGTCAATAGGAATGATCAAATGGTCGAAGCTATGAATAACATGGTTGCTTCTGTTGTTACACAGACAACTGCAAAGACTCTGCGAGATCTGGAGAAAAGGGAAAGAAAGATTCGTGCTGCTGAGTCAAGAGGATTAGAAGATTTTAGTCATTACAATCCTCCCAAGTTCAAGGGTGACGAGAACTCAGGAAAAGCTGATCCGTGGATTCAAGAAGTGTAAAACACCTTCGAAATGACGAATTGTCAAGTAGGGTTAAAGGGAATCATGACAGCATGGGATTTATGAAGTAGTTCCAAGGACATAGTGGCTATGTTGTTGGTGGTAACTCGAAGATGATGAGTATGGATGGATTAACGTTACACAGCCAGGCAATTTCATGTAAGGATCTAAGTGGAGACCTTTTTAAGAAGAGAATTATATGTTTTCCTGGTAGATTTCAGGAGGAGACTGGATGAAGTTTGATAACTATCAAAGAGATGTGAACATCATGAAATGGTTGAGAAGACGAGGCTTACTGTTGGAATAGCATTTGGTGCTTAGGTGTCCAAGAAGAGACTTGTATTAAGGTCAAGGGGCACTGCACATTAGGGGTGAATACTACCTTGGGTAAATAAAGAACACTTTGAGGAATAGCCGATACCTTGAGGGGTAAGGTCGAGCATTCGCGTTAAACTAGATTCGTGACTTAGATTGTTAAGTATGAATCTCATGACGATTATAGGAGTGAGACTATATATTTTGTTGGTAAGTGATAAATCTTTGTGTGGTTTAGGAGATAATAAGTATGGATAATGATATTGGATGAAACTATAGACGCGTAAGTATGAATTTTCAGTGATGTCTGGATAAACATAGGGAGTTAAGCCTTAATGTATTGAATCGCGTGTTACTATTAAATGGAATTGGAAGTACAAAGTACGACAATACTTAGAGATTGTTTCAAATGTAAGCTTTGAGTGTTTATTAAAGGATGGTAATTACTAGGAGAGTGTGAGTATTTTGATAAGTCGGAGAGATTATTCAAGATTCGATTTGGGACCATAAGATGGTTGATCTATAAGTCGACAATTTAAAATCCACAAAGTTGGATGGAAGACCAAGTGACACCTTAAACTTGTATAATCGAGGGAGTTGTGGTAGGCAAGTGATAAATAATTCATTTTATGGATGGAAGTGTTTGAAGATTTACTAATAATGTTGTGTTAAGATTAGAAGAGTTTTCATTAGTGAGATTACTAAGATGGTTAGAGTCAATGATGAATAAGACCTGGTAGTGTATCTTAAGATGAAATGAATGAATTTAGACGAGGTGATAAGTATTTGGAGATTTCGAGGATTAGATTTTAGAATTTTATTCAATTACAGAAAGTGAAAAAGAAGAAATGTAACATTAAGATTTGAAATGATTGTTTCAATGATTAGATGGACGATAAAAGGTATGTGGGTATTTGAGATAATTTACTGCAAAGTTATGAGGATGAGGTTTACAAATAATTATTTCTTAGGAAATGCTTATGGGGAACATTTGATAAATAGTTCTTTTGGATGTTCGATTGTTAGGATTCTTTCAGTTTGTATCACGGTGAAGGTTGAGAAGGAATAAGAATCCAGCGAGTGAACCAAATTTTGGAAAATGTGCCAAGAAAACTTGTTGGAGCAGCACATAGAGATGTAGTTTATGACAATTAAAGATTCATGAAAGGAATTATCTCACTTATAATTCAGACATTGTTATTATAAGGGTATGTCGATGATACACAGGCAGTACTTGAGTGCATGTCATAGGGTTTGTTATTGTGTTCGTCATTCAAAAGATTTAAATGTTTGTTTGGTAGGAAAGAATTGAGCATGAAATGGAAAAGTTTGGTGGGAATTAGTAAGGCTTGATTTATTGAAATCACTATAATAAAGAAAGACGAAGTATGATGGCAGATGAGCTAAGCAAATAAAGGACTCTAGATGTTGACCACATGGACGGTTGAATGACGGTAGAGGTGAAAAGTATTTTGAGATATATTTTGGATGTAGAATATTTCATATGAAGTGTGAAAATTAGGAAGAATTAAGATTTTGTTTGAATCATTGAAGGAATTCTTAAGGATCAGAATAACAAGCTTATTTGAAGGAAGGAAAGTTTAATAGTAAGAGGAACGACAAAAGAAAAATCAAGTTAGGGCGGAAGATACTTTGAGATATAACGCACAATGGTGTGTACCAATTGTGGCTGTCAAAGAAGAGAGCAATTTCTAGAAAAAGACATACGAGTGTAAGCTAAGTAATGATTTCGAAATAATGAAGAGATAATCATCGAGCTGCAAATAAAGGACGCGACGAAATTGAGATATATCATAATGAATGTTGGCAGTAGATGTAGTAAAATTACTTTCGAGTTTGTGCAGAATTGCGAAGTATGTAATAAATTGTCTAGTGAAGCGTGAATTTGAGGTGTTGGGCATGAGACAAATGTAGGTCTTAATCAATGGATGAGATTCAAGTTGGATTTTGTTGGAGACGTGACTCTTGGAACGAAGCACTAGACCTGAGGGAAGTTGTGTGTCATAAGTAGTATAGTTTTGGCATGTTATCGAAAAAATTTGAGGAAGCTTGGATCACCAAGCAGATGTGGGGATGGAATTATTAAAGTTATAATTAGAACAACATACGGATAAGAACACTACGGTTTGGCGTAGTTGTGCGACTAAAGAAAAATCGAGGATTTATGGACCATGGAGACATTTAAGAGTTCTCGGTGGTAATGATTGTTTTGTGCTCAGTGTGTTGATGTCATACTCAGTGTTTCGATTTGGTACCAAAAGGATGATTCGTACCAAGTGGATGTATATGAGGCTATGTAACATAGCTATAGGCGAGTGTACTTCGTCGATAGGATCAAAGTAATAGGGAAATATGGGAAAAATCAGTGGACCTTGAGAAAATTGTTTGACCGCTTGTGCATTAGGATAACCTCAAGTGTAAATCGCAAGGAGCGCTATTACAGCTCGGTTAAGATAGCCTAAGCCACCATCATGATTGTTGGCTACTTATTGACAAATTGAGGGACTGATCATCCTTAATCTCTTCTTGATAGTAAACAAAATCATGTTGAATGGAACGAACAAGTCTTACCGGCTATGGTAGTGTGTAGAGTTTTTAAGTATCTATTAAAAAGGATAGACGACACTTTTGTAAGACCCATAATTTTAAAGTACCATTTATGTATTTTTGGTGTATTTTGGATTTTGGCTCGAAGGCTTTTAAGCCGAAGTTAATAATATTTTGGAGTTTTATAATCAAAAAGATATTTTGATTGCCAATTAAAATTTCTCGTCGATAAATAAATTGAATTTAACTGCGATGAATCCTTTACGGAGAATTTAATGCGTTTCGGGTGAAACGGTAATTTAACAAATATCTAGATTTTGAGATATTTGTTAAGTTATATTTATTATATTTATATATGTTTGTTTGGGGGGAAAAAGAAAAGAAAACTAGAAGGAAGGAAAAGGAAAAGAGAAGAGTATATAAAGGAAAGAAGGAAAAGGGAAGAAAGGAAAAACAAAGGAAAGAAAAAGAAAGGATAGAAAATTGGAATTTTCCATCTTCTTCCTCTGATCGGCCGTGAACCAAATTCCCTCCTTTCTCC
>NW_027337468.1:0-1053 GCF_000331145.2 Cicer arietinum | reverse complement strand
TGAACATTGTTGAATTATTAATTATGTCAAAATTAGGAATCAAAGGATCAAAATCCAACACTTGCTACTTAATATGATATTATATATAAGTAACTGAATGTGCTTCATATTTTGTGTTTGCAGGAAGAGGCAAAGGAAGAAAGTGACGATGACATGGGCTTTAGTTTGTTTGATTAGGTTTTTCTTTTTAGTTTGTCAATCCAGACTTGTACTCCTTTCCAGGAGTGTTTTCTGGAGACACTTGTTTTGTTTTATAAATTGTTTATATATATATACATTTATGTATATATGTTTGTTTGGAGAGAATAGAAAGAAAGGAAATTAGAAGGAAGGAAAAGGAAAAGAAAAGGTTATATAAAGGAAAGAAGGACAAAGGAAGAAAGGAAAAACAAAGGAAAGAAAGAGAAAGGAAAAACAAAGGAAAGAAAGAGAAAGGAAAAACAAAGGAAAGAAAGAGAAAGGAAAAACAAAGGAAAGAAAGAGAAAGGAAAAACAAAGGAAAGAAAGAGAAAGGAAAAACAAAGGAAAGAAAGAGAAAGGAAAAACAAAGGAAAGAAAGAGAAAGGAAAAACAAAGGAAAGAAAGAGAAAGGAAAGAAAACCAGAATTTTCCATCTTCCTCTCCCTCCCTGCGCGAGAACCCATTCTCCCTCCTTCCTCCATTTTCGTTTTTCTTCGCTTCCTTTCTTCAAGATTAGAAACCCAAGGTTGGGTGGGTGATAGAACAAGGATTTCTCAACTCCACTCTTCCTCTTTGATTCGAAAACGAAGAAAAACGGTATTAGGGATTCAAACACAAACCTCCCCGTTTCACCTAGATCTAAACGTCGTTTCAAGAAGTCATAGAAGGGAAGGTTGCTCACCTCCATGCTACGATGCTAGTGGACCAATTTTGGAAGCGGCGTTGCGAGCAGAAAATTTACCGGATTTACTCACGGTGCCGTAATCGCACGTTAGAGCTAACGCGAAGGTATGGGCTCCTTCCAACACCAAACACCAAACCGAAATCCTAAATGCTAAACCTGAAACCGTAATCCCAAATCCCTAAATCCGA
>NW_027337467.1:10247-11007 GCF_000331145.2 Cicer arietinum | reverse complement strand
CCACAGGAGGGACCATCCTGTAAAATAATTTCAAAATTACAACAAGAAGAAAAATCAAAAATTATTTTAAACGACTCTCAGATTACCTTGTTTAAACCAAAATCTGAGTATTTTGTTAAAACAAAATTTCAAAATATTTGGACAATCGAGGACCACTTTTACGACAAAAATCCTCAATTGGTCATTTCAAAAATTTTTCCAGAAGGCTGGTTTTTTAAACCATGGGATTTATCAAAACCCCAGCCTTACTACAAATCTATTCTTGAAATAACGGGTTCGGTAACAATTCAGGACAACCCAAAAGAAGGACCGGTCGCTTATTCGACCGCAAAAATACACAAAATTATCCCACCATCAGAATGGGGAACAAACCTTCATACCCCAAAACGATTCCCACTAGAGTTCAAAACCACAATAAATCACTGTAGGACATTTAATTACTGGGATTACCAACAAGCCTGGTATAATGCTTTCCTCATTCAAAACCAAAAATTTAGTCACACTTGGTTATTTTTCTTTAACCTCACTATGAACCCGTCAAAAATCCCTCAATGGTTTTCTCATTGGTGGAAACTTTATGGTTCAACCCCAGAAATTCTTCATCCGGAAGTCCACGAAAGCTTCCAACTATTCAAAACCAACTACAAACCTACGGACAGAGAACGCATTTTCCACCCCTTGATGCTTTTTTCTACAAAATTCTTCTTACCATGGGTAACAGCTTGGTATTTTGAAATAAACCAACAACAGGTACATACAA
>NW_027337467.1:0-256 GCF_000331145.2 Cicer arietinum | reverse complement strand
GTGAGAATTGATGACAGGAAGATTAAGCGGTTGAGGACCAAGGATGTTTCATTGGTCAAGGTAATTTGGAACCCAATTACTGGAGATGCGACTTGGGAACTGGAGAGCAAGATGAGACAACAACACCCAGAGTTATTTATTGACGGATAGTTTCGAGGACGAAACTAATTTTAGGGGGGTAGTAATGTAAGACCCATAATTTTAAAGTACACTTTATGTATTTTTGTGTATTTTGGATTTTGGCTCGGAGGCTTTT
>NW_027337466.1:684-1611 GCF_000331145.2 Cicer arietinum | reverse complement strand
TCACACATTTAACGATAATAAATCAAATATCGAATAATAATATCAAATGCCCAACATTTAACGGAATTAAATAAAATATCACAATAATATTAAATATCACACATTATACGAATCAATCAACACCTTATAAGTATTTATGTTCCATATTTTAATCTCACAATTTCCATTTTGCACATTAATTAATTTATCACTCAAAGGGCTACTGCGGTACGTAGCGAGCCCCGAATGAATCGTTGGGAAATACGGTTTTCCCGTTTATCTCACAATATATTATACTCATGAATTCAAACACTTTCTCACCCCTTACCTTATTTCGACGCTTTCACACATGAATACGATTCCATGAGCACACAATCTTTGTTCTTTGACTCTTTGTCCTTCAATCGATCTAACTCGACAATTTATGGGTAAACATCAAAATAAATTTTGAAGGTCAGTGGATAATATAACCACTTTCACGCAATCGTTTTGGGGTTGGTTTCACTCAAATCGGACTTATGGTGAAGGAGAACGATGCAAAATAATGAATTCTACAAACAGAGAAGTCTGATATTCTAGAGATAAATTGGGGTTGTTAAAAATATAGAAAATTGTGTTTAATTGACTAGATAAATGAGTAAAAAAACATAATGAAATTTAGACGAAAACAGAAAACCTTTTCTGGAATAGTTTCGATCACCGGTGGCAAACGATAGCCTAGTTTGTTGTGTTTGCTGATTTTTTCGTCGTCCAAGCGCTGCCTTTTTTCTTATTATGATATTAACCCTTAAACTCTTCACACATATGGGTGAAACCTATTAGTCTCCTGATTTATTTTATGTTTTACTTTTACTATTTTTATTTTGATGGCGAAAACGAACAATATAATGTGTGTCAATGGTATGTACTAGGGCTGGACAAAAACCCGAGGCCCAAAATAAACTGAAC
>NW_027337466.1:0-213 GCF_000331145.2 Cicer arietinum | reverse complement strand
ATCGAATCTAAAATGGTGATTGTACATACCTTCGTGTTAGTTTAGCATTCTTACTTCATGGGTATGCTTCAAAATTATCTTTTAGCTTGATTTAGGTCGTTTTTATGTTCTTTCTGTAACTTATTTTTTGGTCAAATAATTTTTTTAAATGGTTTTGGTTTTTGGTTAGAATTTGTATTTTTCTTATCTTGTTGAGTTTGAGTTTTATTAATT
>NW_027337465.1:0-1005 GCF_000331145.2 Cicer arietinum | reverse complement strand
ACAAACAAATATAAAATAAAATAAAAAGTTAAAAATTATGTACAATTAATTATGTTTTTTTTTTAATGTGCTTGACAATAGTGTGATCTTGCTCCTACATATCTTCCGGTGCGATGGAGAAATCAAAGCTACGTAGTTCTTGGGAATAAAATGTGGATGCGTTGATTTTTTTTTTTTTAAGAAAATTTGTTTTGTTATAAAAAAAATATTTTGATGGGAAAAGAAGATAAGCCTGTTTGACTTGAAAAATTATTTTGAAATGCGAGTTTTAGGACTATCAAGCTGTACAACTCTTGTTTCAAAAACTCAAAATAAAAAGATATCTCATCTAGTTAATCATTTTAAGAATATTTTATATTATTTTCGAATTTAAAATTGAGTTTCCAAATCACCAAGTAGTACAACTTGTGTCTTAACAGCTCAAAAAAAAAAAAAATTCACATTTAATTAATCAAATTTAAAAAGTTGATTTTATATTTATTTATAAAAATAAGTTATAGAATTATCAGGTGATATATATTGTGTTCTGCTACTCATGAATTTAAATATGTCATTTCTAGTTAACCTTTAATAATAATTTTTATTTATTAATTTTTTACGATTTTTAATTTATTAATTTATTGTGAATATGAGATTTAGAACCGTCAAGTTGTCGTAACTTGTGTTCTAATAACTCAAAGATTAAAAAAAATGTCACATTTAGTTAATCTTTAATGAAATATTTGTTTGTGTTTTTTATTTATTTATGAAAATTGATATTTAAGTTATGAAGCACATTAACCCTTTAAAATAAATAAATAAATAAATAAAGTAAATAGTTTTAAATAGGCTGAGCTTACATGAACAAGTTTTTGTTTTTGTTTAGAACTCAAGTCCAACTTAACCTAACAAAAAAAAAAGGTCAAAACATAAAAAATGAAAACCCTAGTTACAAGGAGGCGACCGCATTACAAACTAAGAGAGGTTGGGTTGGCAGAAGCAAGGCACCAATGGCGGCTGGAAACA
>NW_027337464.1:0-1273 GCF_000331145.2 Cicer arietinum | reverse complement strand
GTGTTTGTGTCATTGGATGAACATCTAGATCATTTTCGTCCTTCCTTGGCTTATTCTTGTCCATTTAGGGTTTTTAACTAATCTTGTGCATCCAATACGTTAATTTGAATCATTGGATGAACATTTAGGTCATTTTCGTCCTCCCTAGGCTTATTCTTGTCCAATTAGGATTTTTAACAAATCTTGTGGATCCAATAGGTGTGTTTGTGTCATTGGATGAACATCTAGATCATTTTCGTCCTTCCTTGGCTTATTCTTGTCCATTTAGGGTTTTTAACTAATCTTGTGCATCCAATACGTTAATTTGAATCATTGGATGAACATTTAGGTCATTTTCGTCCTGGCTTATTCTAGTCCAATTAGTGTTTTTAACCAATCTTGTGCATCCAATAGGTGTGTTTGTGTCATTGGATGAACATTTAGGTCATTTTCGTCCTTCCTTGGCTTATTGTTGTCCAATTAGGGTTTTTAACCAATCTTGTGCATCCGATAGACGTGTTTGTGTCATTGGATGAACATTTAGGTCATTTTCGTCCTCCCTTGGCATATTCTTGTCCAATTAGGGTTTCTAACCAATCTTGTGCATCCAATAAGTTCATTTGTGTCATTGGATGAACAATTAGGTCATTTTCGTCCTCCCTAGGTTTATTCTTGACCAATTAGGGTTTTTAACAAATCTTGTGCATTCAATAGGTGTGTTTGTGTCATTAGATTAACATTTAGGTAATTTTCGTCGTCCCTTGGTTTATTCTTGTCGAATTAGGATTTTTAACCAATCTTGTGCATCCAATAAGTTCATTTGTGTCATTGGATGAACATTTAGGTCATTTTCGTCCTCCCTAGGTTTATTCTTGTCCAATTAGGGTTTTTAACAAATCTTGTGCATTCAATCGGTGTGTTTGTGTCATTGGATGAACATTTAGGTCATTTTCGTCCTCCCTAGGTTTATTCTTGTCCAATTAGGGTTTTTAACAAATCTTGTGCATTCAATCGGTGTGTTTGTGTCATTGGATGAACATTTAGGTCATTTTCGTCCTCCCTAGGTTTATTCTTGTCCAATTAGGGTTTTTAACAAATCTTGTGCATTCAATCGGTGTGTTTGTGTCATTGGATGAACATTTAGGTCATTTTCGTCCTCCCTAGGTTTATTCTTGTCCAATTAGGGTTTTTAACAAATCTTGTGCATCCAATTAGTGTGTTTGTGTCATTAGATGAACATTTAGGTCATTTTCGTTGTCCCTTGGCTTATTCTTGTCCAATTAGGGTTTTTAAC
>NW_027337463.1:1549-8496 GCF_000331145.2 Cicer arietinum | reverse complement strand
GCATAGTGAAGAAGAAGAGGAATGGGCTTGTGATTTTGGTTTTATGTTGTTTATTTCTTTTAATTAATAAAATTAATATTTAATATTTCATTTGATTATTAAATCAAATAAAAAAGAGTCAGCAATGACTCACCGTGCCAGCTCATTTAAAATTGTCTACGTGGCACTTATGTTAGTCAACGTGCATTGACTTATCAGGGACTAAAAGTGAAAATTGTGATATTTGTAGGGACTGAAGTGCAAAAAAAAATTATAGGGGCTAAAAATGAAATACAGTAATTTTATAGAGACTAAAAACTTATTTAACCCTAAATATTTATATAATTTACATTTACATGGAAATTAATGACATTGCTACTTCTGAAGTGCACGTATGATATTCCCTAAGTACATGTCTAACTATGTAGAAGAATATAGTATTTGCTACAACTCCCAATACTAACATCAATTCCAACAAAAACAATCCACTATTTTCTACTCTTTTGTCTAAACTAAATATACGTGTACACCAGAGTCAATGTGTGTTTCACACTACAGGGTAATTAGCTGGGGAATTGAATTGGGAACGGTTGCTGTCGATATGTGTCTCGGCGGCGGCGGCACCCGCCGGCTTTGCTGGTCGAGTTTCTGATTGCAACTGGGTTGAGTTTGTGGTTGCCAGTATTGATTCACAGGTTCTCGTTGGTTCGCCGGCTCTGCCTTGGCTTTGCTTCAACGTTTCTGTTCTTTGCCATGGTTACCGGACAGTGACAGTTCTTGTTAATGGACGGTAACTGTTCTTACTTCGCTGATTGCTTGGTTACTGGACGGCGGCGGTTCTTGCTTCGCCAGTTTTTGATTTGATTGCGTTACTGATTCGCATTTGCTACTTGTCGCATTTTGAGTCTTGATTCACGTTTTAATATTAATGGCTGTCATGCAAAATTCTCAACTCACATGGTATGTTCTTAGAGACTCGACGCCTGCGAGTGTAGCCACAAAAGTGTCAGCCAATACTCCGCAGCTCCTCTTGAAATCTTTTACTCAAGCTCTCAAAAATTCGTGTAACATTCCACTGAGACAGTTACCAAAACCTTGTATTAAAGGTTGGCCCTCGCTATCAAAATTCCAAATGATGAATATCAACTCAGTTTGGCGAGCCGTAAAAATATGGTAAAGCCACTATGTCTAAAGGTGATTCCCCCAATTACGTCATTGGTTCTTTGTTTCTCATTTGCTTCTCATGGGGATTTGCAAAGTATCCAAACAGTTGGAACATGGAATATGAAACTAAGTCTTCTTCGCATATTCTCGTAGACAAAAAATTTCAATTCGGATTTGGTTAGAAACACAAAGGCTCAATGTTGGATTCTTATCTATAATCTTCCTCATGAATATTGGAGGCCAAAGATAATTTTCACGATTGCTTCGGGTATTGACACCCTTTTATCTCTTGATGAAGCGACAAACTCAAAAGCATTGGGACATTTTGCTCGAGTTTAGGTCAATTTTGACATGATACAAGAGCCGAGGGGGCTCGCATTCTTGTTGAACGTGAAAGGTATGCATTTCTTGTTTACATTGATTATCAAAAACTACAGTTGTTTGTGACAACTATAAGGTTGTAGGGCATTCCGGCAATAAATGTCGAAAATATTCTAATGGACAGGGAAAAACTCACCCTATTGGAGATCCGGTGAATGTAAAGAAAGTTAGTAAAGAAGTATGTCCGTAAAAAAGTTAGTAAAGAAGTATTCCCTAAACACACGGCTCCGGGCAAGGTCAAAATTGATTGAACATACAAGGTTTAGGGTAATATTAATAATCGTGTTGTTAACTCTCCTTTTGTTGATCATATCCCCAACATTGAACTAAGAGGCAACATAGTTATTCATGAATCTCCCTCTAATCAGGAGAAAATTGATAAGAATCGTGATGAAGTTTCCGATTTGAATTCAGCTGATTTTGGAGAGTCAGAAACCATTCGAGAGTCACTTCAGGACTCTAAGGTCCAAACTACACAAGATCTTAAAAATGCAATTCATGAGGTCTTTCGCATCAGCTTATCTAATTTAGCTAACACATATCATCTACGACAGAACCTTCAATATCCAAATATGCGTACTGTTGATTCTTGTAGTGATGTCGTGTCAGAGGAAAACAATGTTCAAGACTCTTCTAATTTGGAAGTCAACTTAAATGTTATTGTTACTAGCGATAATTTACATCTCAGGATTGCTCATGACTTGGAGATATTGCAGGATTTTTAAAAAAATAGAGATGCTAGCGAAACGCAACGTAGGAAAGATACTAATGCTAAAGAAAAGGCAGCAGCTTTACCGAATCATTATAATGTCAATGAAGAGTCTTTTACAAAGGTGATTTCAAAGGCAAGGAAAAAGAATATGCAGCAGGAAACTATAGTATATAATTTCCGCCAAAGAGATAGAAAACCTGCATGATTTGATGTACCTTTTGGAACATTTTTTTTATTTTTTTTTTATTTTAATAGTTTTTTTCTTTTATTTTTTAATAAAAATTTTAGCTAAATAAACAAAATAAAAATAAAAGAAAAACACTACAACCCTTCACATTTTCTCTAGCTATTTCCCTCTTTCTATATCACTTCAAATTAGAATGAATGTGAAAACCGGAGCTGTTGAGAATAAGTGTACTGCAAGTGCTTAATAAACTGATGGATTCATGTAGCTCGCCCCTCTTAGTGGAATAAGACTAGGTTGTTTTGTAGTATTCATTATTTCAGGTCCTCCACAAGTACTATATATTGCAGCTTGCCTAATTCACATTATATTGGGAAACCTTTTTACCAAAAATCTATTTAGTTTGCAAGGTATTAGGAGCTTTGTAATATTTTTTTCCACATTGGGTACGGCTACCTCATTTTTGTGAGGCGGGTACAATGGGGTGCCTAAGACTCACATTGAGTACTATAGGATGCTTAGTAACGTACTGAAGTGGTTTCGCTTCACAACTAAACTGAGGGAGGTCTCATGAAGTGATTGGGTGCTTATCATATGGT
The DNA here is from genome assembly GCF_000331145.2 of Cicer arietinum. NCBI lineage: Eukaryota > Viridiplantae > Streptophyta > Magnoliopsida > Fabales > Fabaceae > Cicer > Cicer arietinum. The sequence goes on along the minus strand of NW_027337463.1, from coordinate 5,477 downwards.
GTCAAGCTAGTTGAAGGTGTCTCAGAAAGGGCTACTTGCAGAGGGGCTGATGGAAAAAGATCGAGTGAAGCGTCATAGAATGTAGCTGAGTATTAGGGGCTGTTGAGGTCCCACATCAAGTGATATGTGATGTCAATAGAATTGGCAGTTTCGTAATCATTAATTGTGCAGATTTGATGATATTTGTAATTATGTAATTATTATTACAATTAATTAGTTAGCCGTTATAGTAAGACCCAAATCATTATGTAACAACATTATTTAAAGGAGAATCCTCCAATGAAAATAACACAGTTTACAAATCAGAAATCATGAGTTTGACATGGTATCAAACTAGGTTGCGATCCAAATCAGATTTCTCTGTTTTTCACGATCAAATCTCGAGTTCCTCGATTTTTTTTCTTCTTGAAATCATAGTTCCTTGCCGACGTCAATCATAGTTTTCCTTGTTGTTTCTGCTCTATTTTTTCTTGAAATCTTAGTTCTTCGCCGCCGACGATCATAATTTCGTTGTTGTTTCTACATTCCCGGTTTTCACGTCTCCTAAGTTCTCTTCATTTGTTTTCCTCGGCATCAAGTTCACCGACAAGGATGATACCCTTTTTGTGCATCTTAATGGAAAAAACTAATCTACATAGGCGTTTCACCTCCAAATTTTTGTCAAAGGAAAAGAGCTTTGGGGTCATGTCAATGGAAGCAATTCTGCCCCTGAGAAGACGCAGAAGGATGCATATGCCAAGTGGGAAGTCAAAGATGTACAAGTCATGGCATGGATCATAGGTTCTATTGATCCTAATATCGTTCTCAATCTCTGACCTTTCGCTACGGCAGCAAAAATGTGGGACTACTTGAAGAAAATATACAACCAAGACAACGCTGCTCGGCGGTTCCAGCTTGAACATGAAATCGCAATTTTTCAACAAGAAAGTCTTTCCATTGCTGAGTTTTATTCTCATTTTATGAATCTTTGGGCTGAATACACTGACATTGTCTATAAAGATTTGTCAAGTGAAGGGCAAATCGCTGTGCAAAAAGTTCACGAGATTACTAAACGCGATCAATTTTTGATGAAATTGAGATCTGATTTTGAGGGACTAAGGTCCAATCTCATGAATCGAGCTACTGCCCCATCCTTGGGTACTTGTCTCAATGAACTGCTTCGTGAGGAACAACGTCTTCTCACTCAAACAACCATGGAACAGCAAAAGGTTGTTTCGCTCCCGGTGGCATATGTGGTACAAGGCCGACCTTGTGGGCGAGACATGAGTATTGTTCAATGTTTCTGTTGCAAAGGACATGGACATTTCGCTTCCAACTGTCCTAAAAAGTTTTGTAATTACTGCAAAAAGGATGGTCATATCATTAAAGAATGTCCGACCAGACCACCAAAGAAAACTGCAACAACCTTCACTGCATCTGTTGGTCCTTCTGCAGCTCCTATTTCGGTGAACCAGAATCCGCATTCCACCGTTCCAGCCTTAACCCCTGAAATGGTTCAACAAATGATCATTTTTGCATTTTCTGCTTTGGGTCTTTCAGGTAACGTTACTTCCTCTGATTCTCCTTGGTATTTTGACTCAGGGGCATCTAATCATATGACCAACAATGTTGCTGCCCTTACCAATGTTACAAGTTACTCTGGTAATCTCCAAATACAAACTATTGATGGAAACAGTTTGCCTATTACAGAAATTGGTGATATTTCTTCATCTCTCACCAATGTTTATGTTTCCCCTGGTCTTACTAGTAATCTTATTTCGGTCAATTAGTTGACAATGATTGTAGAGTTGAATTCTCAAAATTTGATTGTCTTGTGCAGGATCAACAATCAGGGAAGATGATCGCGACGGGGCCTAAAGTTGGACGTCTTTTTCCTCTTTATTCTCTGAAGTCCCTATGTTCTTTTATGTCTTTTATTTCTTGTAATTCTGCAATTGTTGATTTTCAAACATGGCATAAGCGTCTTGGTCACCCAAACTCAAATGTCCTTTATGACTTGATGAAATCTGCAATTCTTGGCAATAAAAACTCCCCATCTCTTAGGGTTATTCAATTTGATTGCATTTCTTGTAAACTTGGTAAAAGTAAAATTCTACCATTTTCAATTCATCAAACAAATGTAAATCAACCTTTTGACATGATCCATAGTGATTTATAGGGAATAGCGCCTGTTATATCTCATGCTCGTTATAAGTACTTTATCACTTTTATTGATGACTATAGTCGTTTTACATGGGTTTATTTTTTGCGCTCTAAGGCTAAAGCATTTTCTGCATTTAAATTTTTTTATGCCTACGTTCAGACTCAATTTTCATCTACCATTAAAATTTTTTGTTCTGACAATGGAGGAGAATACACAAATTCTTTATTTCAGGAGTTCTTGCAGACAAATGGCATTATATCACAAAGGTCATGCCCTTTTACACTCCAACAAAACGGGGTAGCATAAAGAAAAAACCGCCATCTCCTTGATGTTGTTCGTACTCTCCTGTTGGACTCCTTTGTACCCTCTCAATTCTAGTGTGAAGCTCTCTCCACCGTTGTCCATCTTATTAATCGACTGCCCTTTCAAGCCTTAAACAATGATTCCCTATTTTTAAGGCTATATGGACAACAACCATCTTATAGCAATCTTCGTACCTTTGGTTGTGTCTGTTATGTTCATCTTCATCCCCAAGAACGCACCAAGCTTACAACTCAATCTATTAAATGTGTTTTCCTTGGTTACTCAAGCCACCAAAAAGGTTTTATATGCTATGATCCTAATCTCAATAGGATACGGGTTTCTAGAAATGTTACTTTTCAAGAGAATGCATATTTTTTTTCTGCTAACCAAGATACTTATTCTCCTACATCCGCATCTATTTTGCCTCTATTTTCTAAAAATTCTGCAGGAGAATCAGCACCTAAGCCCCTTTTGGTGTACCAAAGACGTCCGAAACATCCACGGCCTCCTCCCGATCATTCTCTGGTTGCTGATCCGATACTTTAACAAGATCCAGTAGCATTACGTCGCAGTACTCGCACTCGTAATCCTCCAAAAAAGTATGATCCATCTTCACATTTGTCTTTGACAACAACTTTAGCTTCTGTTTCTATCCCTTCTTCATATAAACAGGCTATGGAGCATAAATGTTGGAAAGATGCTATAGAGGCAGAACTTCTAGCACTAGAAGAGAATCAAACATGGGATGTTATTCCTTGTCCCTCATTTGTTAAACCTCTTGGCAGCAAATTTATATTCAATATAAAGCTTCGTTCAGATGGATCCATAGATCGCTACAAGGCTCAGTTAGTGGTTCTTGGAAATAAGCAAGAATTTGGCCTCGATTATGATGAGACATTTGCACCCATGGCCAAAATGACTACAGTGCGCACTATTCTAGCCATTGTTGCATCTAAATCTTGGCAAATACACCAGCTAGATGTTAAGAACGCATTTTTTCATGGTGACCTCAAGGAGGAAGTTTACATCAAACTTCCTACTAGTATGACCTCCACTTTATCTAATAATGTTTGCAAACTAAAACGTTCTTTGTATGGGTTAAAACAGGCACCAAGAGTGTGGTATGAGAAGTTTAGAACAACACTTCTTGGCTTTTCTTTCATTCAAGGCAACTACGATCCATCTCTATTTACACAACAAACATTAAAAGGGATTGTGATACTCCTTGTTTATGTGGATGACATTGTCATCACTAGTTCAGAGCAAGAGGCAATCCATAAAATCCAACAATTCTTGCATTGTACTTTCCACATGAAAGATCTTGGGCAGCTCACTTACTTCTTGGGCTTAGAAGTTCACTTCCAACCAAAAGGCATCTTTGTTACTCAACACAAATATATTCAAGATTTAATTCATCTAGCCGGTCTTACCAACGCCGCTGCTGTTGAAACTCCCATGGAAGTTAATATCAAGTTAAGACGG
>NW_027337463.1:0-1364 GCF_000331145.2 Cicer arietinum | reverse complement strand
AACAAAACCAACTCCATTGCATGCTGATAATACAAGTGTCATACAAATTGCAGCAAATCCAGTATACCATGAAAGAACAAAGCACATAGAAGTCGATTGTCATTCAATTAGGGAAGCCTATGACCGCAAAATTATTACTCTTCCTCATGTCTCAACATCAATTCAGTTGGTTGATGTCCTCAAAAAATCATTGACACGTCAACGGCATAATTTTCTAATCAACAAATTGATACTTATAGACTCACCAGCATCAATTTGAGGGGGGGTGTCAATAGAATTGGCAGTTTCGTAATCATTAATTGTGCAGATTTGATTATATTTGTAATTATTATTACAATTAATTAGTTAGTCGTTATAGTAAGACCCAAATCATTATGTAACAACATTATTTAAAAGAGAATCCTCCAATGGAAAGGACACAGTTTACAAATCAGAAATTCTGAGTTTGACATGTGATGCGCAATTAAGTGCTTAAGTGGTTTGATTCTTCTCCCTTGGAAACTAGTTTTTAAGGGAGGGTTCTCGAAATGCTTAGGTACTTATGAGTTATGACAAGCTAGGCATAATTAGCATCTATAATCCAGCTTGAGAGGAATGTTGAGAATGTAATAGGAAATTACCATTTATGAAAACTCTCTTTAATATTTCTACATTTAATCTCATCATGCACCAGAACTCATTCATTCATTGAATTATCTGCTCTTGAGATTGGGGTTTTAACGGAGTAATCCTAATTTCCCGTCCCTGACAATTTATTGTACTACACAAGTGATTAATGTGGAAAGAAAATTTATATCTTCCAAACCATGTTGTAAAACATTGTATAGGTAGCCTAATTTTCTGAATTTATAAGGATCCATACCCAGCCAAATTTTGTGAATATATAGGACCCACCCACCTCTTGGGTTCTAATTTTCCAAATAGTGTCATTATAGAAGTTATAAAATTTCATCATGTTAGGAACCCAAGAATTAAATGGAAAGGAATGAATTATTTTATTGAAAGATTGAGAAAGGACAAAAGATAATAGGAGAGAAATCTCTCCTCCAAGAGTTTCCCCTTGAGAAATGGAGATGTCCATTACTATAGTTAGAGTTGTCCATTGCTATAGCTTTTAGGTATATAAGTGATATAAAGACACATTTCAAAAAATATGTGACATTAATTAAATATACACCAAAACCATAATAATGGAGATGTCCATTTCTTTTAATGGAGATGTCCATTTCTGTTAAGAAATAGAGGAGATCTCTACTCTTCCCCTTCGCAATAGAGTCACTACTCTATTCACAAATGTTTACTGTAACACCCCGTTTTTCAAAGCGAGGGTATATTTTTTTTTTTTTTTAAAAGTAATTAAAAAC
>NW_027337462.1:19598-20911 GCF_000331145.2 Cicer arietinum | reverse complement strand
AGAGTTGGAGGGTGCAGTTAAGGTGGGAGTAGAGTGAAGGTGAGCAGAGGGTTGAGAGGTGGTTGCAACAACGGTGTTGGAAGGAATAAGCATTGTAGAGATGGATGGAATAGAAGCAAAAAAGGATGATACAGAGGGTAGGGGACCAACAGATGGGTTAGAGGGGCCAGCAGTAGTGGTGGAGATCGTTCTAGTGGTGGTGGAGAAAGTTCAGGTGTTGGGATTTTTTCTGGGGTTTCCTTAGGATTAGGAGGAGGTGATGAGAATGAAACAGGATTTGTGGTAGGTCGTCTTCTTGCTGATCTTTTCCTTTTGAGAGAGGTGGGACAGGATGGAGGAGTGGGTGTTGGAGCAGAAGAAGTTTTACGCATATGAGACAGATTCTTGGTGGAGAATTTGGAGATTTTTATCAGATATGTTTCAAACGCAAGTGAGACTCCAAAATGCCTGAAGATTTTAGTCAGGACCATGCCATAAGGCACATTGTTCTTTCTGTAATCTTTGTTGGCTGCACAAATCATGTGTTGGAGAATGACATACAGTAGATTCAATCTCTTGCAGTTTAGAAGATGATGAATGAGCAAGGCATCATTATCAGATACATACTCATGGCTTCCACAGTGTGGAATCAAGGTATGTTGGCACATGTAATTGAATACCTTGGGAAGAGGCTTAAGATAGGTGGCCAAATAACGTGTGGAGTCTTCTTCAAACAAATCAGCCAAAACTTCTGCCTTTCTAAGACCCAAAGCCGAATACCAGTGGTCACCAAAAACAGATGGCCCTTCTGTTGGTAGCTGAATAATGGTGGCCAAAATATCTGGAGTCAATTTGATTTCCACTCCCTTAATTGTTGAGATAATTAGAGATTTGTCTGCAAATGTTTTGGCATTGCAGTAGAATGCACCGACAACATCTGGGAAATAAGATTCATAGATCTTTAAGAATGATGTCCAACCAAGAACATCAGTATGGTGTTGAACAACATTTCCATCTACAACAAGATTGTCAAAAACAAAAACTCGGCCAATCCCGCCTGGGCATTGAGCCCATTTTTCTTTGAAGAGTTTTGTTTTTGCAGGGGAAATCAGAGGAGGAGTAGTCTGTTTTGGTTTCTTAGCGGGGGGAGACGGTTCAGAATCAGAAGATGTGGAAGTAGAAGAAGACTGAGGAGAGGAAGAACATTTGGTATGTTTTTGTGGAGAAGGTTGTGGATGGGAAGAAGATTATGGCGGAGGAACAGTCTAAGCAGGAGAACGTTCTTGTGGTGGGGAACATTCTGGAGAATGTTCTGGAGAGGTGGGTTTCTGACT
>NW_027337462.1:0-1611 GCF_000331145.2 Cicer arietinum | reverse complement strand
TATTCTTTCTGTAATCTTTGTTGGCTGCACAAATCATGTGTTGGAGAATGACATACAGTAGATTCAATCTCTTGCAGTTTAGAAGATGATGAATGAGCAAGGCATCATTATCAGATACATACTCATGGCTTCCACAGTGTGGAATCAAGGTATGTTGGCACATGTAATTGAATACCTTGGGAAGAGGCTTAAGATAGGTGGCCAAATGACGTGTGGAGTCTTCTTCAAACAAATCAGCCAAAACTTCTGTCTTTCTAAGACCTAGAGCCGAATACCAGTGGTCACCAAAAACAGATGGCCCTTCTGTTGGTAGCTGAATAATGGTGGCCAAAATATCTGGAGTCAATTTGATTTCCACTCCCTTAATTGTTGAGATAATTAGAGATTTGTCTGCAAATGTTTTGGCATTGCAGTAGAATGCACCGACAACATCTGGGAAATAAGATTCATAGATCTTTAAGAATGATGTCCAACCAAGAACATCAGTATGGTGTTGAACAACATTTCCATCTACAACAAGATTGTCAAAAACAAAAACTCGGCCAATCACAACTGGGCGTTGAGCCCATTTTTCTTTGAAGAGTTTTGTTTTTGCAGGGGAAATCAGAGGAGGAGTAGTCTGTTTTGGTTTCTTAGCGGGGGGAGACAGTTCAGAATCAGAAGATGTGGAAGTAGAAGAAGACTGAGGAGAGGAAGAACATTTGGTATGTTTTTGTGGAGAAGGTTGTGGATGGGAAGAAGATTATGGCGGAGGAACAGTCTAAGCAGGAGAACGTTCTTGTGGTGGGGAACATTCTGGAGAATGTTTTGGAGAGGTGGGTTTCTGACTCTTCTTTAGGTTTTTCTTGGGGGCAAACGTTTTTCTTCTCTGAGGATTTGGGAGATTTTTACGAGCAAGAAATTGAGCAATGGTCATTGTGATTTTTGTTTTCATGTTTTTAGTTTGTGGTTTTGGTTGAGAGAGGGGTTCTTTTTTATTTGTAGGAGGGGAAACAATGTCATTGATCGATCTCCGTTTTTGATGGGGAGGTGTTGAGTGCGACGGTTTAGAGGAAAAGGCAGATTTTGAGTGTGTCGAAGGTTTAGTGGTTGTTGATGGATGTTGTGGTGGTGGTGTTGTTGTTGTGCGCGTCGTTTTTATTGGTGGTTCAGGTTGTGTTGGTGGTTTTGCTACTGGGGGGCATGAATCAGAAGAATCATCACTCTCAGAGTCTGAGATGATGAAATAATGTGGTTTAGGGTTCATTGATTTCGAAGTACCAATTCCAGATTGGACTCGCATGGAGCGTCGTGGAGGAGTGATTCTAGTGCGTAGATGAGGAGGCACTTGAGCGAAGTTTGGTGTAGGGCGAGTGTATAGTGGTGGAAGAAAAGTAGATAGAGGAATAAGGTTGAGGACTTCTTGACTGGTGTTAGAAGAGGGAGAGGCAGAAGAGGTGTGTGGTGGTGTTGGGCGAGGTGGTGGAGAGGGTGAACGCTCTATGGATTGGTATGAAGAAGATGAAGAGGGTGGTGTACAGGGAGAGGCATTTTTGTGTGCTGACTGTTTGGTTTGAGCCATCGTCGTTTTTGAGAAGAAAATGGTGAAGAAGATGAACAGTGGAAGTGGTA
>NW_027337461.1:0-6598 GCF_000331145.2 Cicer arietinum | reverse complement strand
AAAAACAAGGAGAAAGAATGATTCTATATGGGTGATAGTGGATCAACTGACTAAATCCGCACATCACATTTTTGGGGAGCAATTTCAAATAACTTGTTTTCAAATTCTCCTCCATGATCTCTTATAATTGTTACAATCTAACGACCTTTTCATTCTTTATTTGTTTGAAAAATGTGGTGAACACTATGTGAGATTCATCCTTACTTCTTAAGAATTTTATTCATGTCCACCTAGTGTAATCATCTACTATAACAAAGCAATATTTTTTTCCACTTAGAGAATTTGTTTTCACTAGTCCAAAGAGATCTATATGTAAGAGATCAAGAGGCTTTGAGGTAGAGATTGAGTTCTTATGGGTAAATGAGTTATTTATTTGTTTTTCCTTTTGACAAAGTTCACATATAATTTCAATTTTGTAACTAAGCTTAGGTAGACCTCTGACTAGTTGAATTTTATTCAGTTTTGAAATTAATTTAAGGTTTGTATGATCTAATCTTTTGTGCCAAATTAATTTCTCTTCATTTACTCACATAAGACACTTAACCTCTTGTTTCTCTAGACTAAACAGATTTATCTTATAAATGTTATTTTGTCTCTGACCTGTAAAGAGTACAAATCCATCATTTTGACTAATTGCCTTTCATGTTTTTTGATTAAGTATAATATCATAATTATTATCACTTAGTTGTCTAATACTTAATAAATTATGCTTAAGACCTTTAACAAGCAAGACATCTTTAATGGAAAGGGAAGTACCATTACCAATTTTACCTTGACCAATGATTTGCCCTTTTTGCATTCCTCCAAAAGTCGATGTGCTTCATTTTCTCAATGTTAGTTCTTGGAACATAGACTTTTCTCCTATCATATGTCGCAAGCTTCCACTGCCCAGATAATATGATCGGTGTTTTAACTTGGTTGTAGAGGACATCTGCAACATAGATAGTTTTGTCCTTAGGTACCCAAAATAGGTTGGATTCTGATTTATTAGTCTTGAAAGGTTTCTTATCTTCCCTTGTATTTAACATGGGAAAAGATAATTTAGAGTGACCTTTCTTTGAACAAACAATACACGAGATATCAGAGGGAATAGGTTTAGGTTCAGTTACAGTTTCTTCAAATGTTAGACCTCTTTTACCATTTCAACTAACTCCACAAATCAAAGAAGCATACTTTCTTCTTTCCACACCATTAGCAATATTGAAATACTTCTTTATGCATATTAGAATTACATGTGGTATTTTTAATTGATGTTGAACTATGATTACTATTCAGAGTTAAATTTTTAGCCTTAAGTTCAACAATATCTGTTTTCAGAGTTCCATTTTTTGTTTTAACTTTAGCATCTTGATTCTTTAAAACATTAATTTCTTCAATTAGGTTTGCATTTTCTTTCCTAATTTTTTTTAGTTCTAAAGACAATTTGTGATTCTTGTTCAAGAATTCAATTATAATAGTAATCAAATCGAGTTAAGTCCGGAAATACCTCAATTTATTCATCTACTAATTAACTTCCAAGTCATAATTTGTGTTGGATCCAAAGATAGAGTTGGTATGAAGCATCAAGGACAAATCTATTTGTTTTTCATCATTAGAGGATTCATCAGAACCATCCATGTAATCATTTGACGCTTCTTCTTGGGTTTGGAATTTTTCCTCTGATGTTTCCCTTTCTCCTGATTTATACATTCTGACTTCATATGTTCAGGTTCATTGCATCCATAGCAGAAGATGATTTTTTTTTTCAGACTTATCACCCTTTCCTATAATGGACTTCTTGGAATATCATTGGGGAAGTTTCATCTTTCTGTTATGCCATATCTTTTTTTTTTTTTTGGATATGAAAGCAAGTTCCTCTCCCTCTAAGTCTCTTTTTTGATCTTCTGAATCATCATCCTCTAATTATGTTGTTGTCTTCAGAACTTTCTTCTGCTTGGATTTCATGTAATCTGAGAGAGCTTCTTAATTCTTCCAGCTTAAGACTATTCAAATCCTTTAATTCTTGAATGGAAGTGATCTTAGATCCCCAGTTGCTTGGAATGCTTAGTATCTTCTTCACATGATCAATAGTAGTATAACTCTTCTGAAGTATCTTTAATCCTGATACCAAAGTCTGGAATCTAGAAAACATTGTTTTAATGCCTTCATCTTCTTCCACCTTGAACAACTCATACTTTATGACTAAGATGTCGACATTTTCTTCTTGAATTTTTTTGCTTCCTTCATAACTCATAGTCAAACTATCATAAGTATTATTTGTTGTCTCCTTATTGGTGCAGTTGTCAAACTCCTTGAAAGTGATTGCATTTATCATGAATGTTTTGGACTTATGATGCATCTTGTACATCTTCTTATGATCAACACCATATCTTTCCTTGGAATCTCGATACCATTAGTATTTTTGGATCAGTAAAACCATCTTCCACCAAGTTGCAAAGTCCAGGATCTTGTGAAATAAAGAATTTTCTCCGCCCTTCCTTCTAGTTCTCAAAATGTTTTCCATCAAACAAAGGTGGTCTGATGATATTTCTTCCATCAACTTCTTCACTGAATTCAAACTTGTTGAACCCTTGGATCTTTCCTCAAACACTATAAAGTTCTCAACTGTGAGAATGAGCTATGATGCAAATTGAAGTTGCAAATACAAGAAGGGGGTCGAATTATGTTTGATAAAACTGGTTCAGACTTGATGATTTACTTAGAGTAGAAGCAATAACAAAACTAAGGAGTGCAAGAATAAAATGACACAGATAATTCATCCTGGTTCACCACTAACTGGGCTACATCTAGTCCTATCACTCAAGAGGATAGAATCCATTATTGCATCAACTTGAATTACAGAGCACCTAACCCTCCAAGCTAGTCTTCACAAATAATCTGACAACCCCAAACTTTTGAGGAACACACGCGCCTTGACTCTACCAAGCAAGTCTTCTTCACACAATCTAATAACCCCAGATTGTTGAAGACACACTAACACCACTATTGAGTTTTAATATAGAGATATCGTAAATGAGTAGTTGGTTATAATAATGATTATCACACTCTTAGAAAAACACTAAGAAAATATTTCTCATTTGAACACGTGTTTCTCTCTTTGAACTCTAAGATGAATTTGGAATTTTGAGTTTGAGTTCTTCTACTCTTTTATGATTTTTTGATAATATTCTTCTTCAACAAATAGTATCTATTTATAGATAAAATTAGGGTTTCAATTTAGTCATTGTTTAATTCTGAATTGATCTTCATTCCTAGCTTGGTCAACAATGATCTTATTCAAAAACAATTCCAAGAAAGATGATTTTTGATAATATGTTCTTTAGAAAATTCTTTATTTCTGAATTCAATCTAAGCAGTTCTTCTAGATTGATTTTGTTCATATTTTGTTCCATTTAGTTTGTAAATTTTTCAGATTGATGTTGTTCATATTTTGTTCAGATTGATATTGTTCGAATTTTCTTAAGATTTCGTTTGCAAATTCTTCATATGAAACTTCCTTCATATTGCTTGCTTTGATCTCGGCGGGAACTTAGTGTTAGACTGGTTCTTGAACTTTCATAAGTAGGAATATGACTAAGACTAATTCAGTATTTTTTCCTTTGTCAAAATTTGAATCATATCTTTGCAAAAAATAAATTTATCTTCTTGTGAGTGTTTCTTATTGTAAACTATCCTTGATCATTTTCTTGTGATAAATATTGATCACATCTTCTTCTAAATAATTCATATCTTCATGTAGATAAATCTTGATCAAACCTTCTCGTAAATAATTCATATTTTCTTGTGATAAATCTTGATCAAACCTTCTTGTAAATAATTCATATCTTTGTGTAGATAAATCTTGATCAAATCTTCTGATAAATTATTCATATCTTCTTGTGATAAATCTTGTTCAAATCTTGTTGTAAATAATTCATATCTTCTTGTAGATAAATCTTGATCAAATTTTCTTGTAAATAATTCATATCTTGTTGTGATAAATATTGATAAAATCTTCTTGTAAATAATTCGTATCTTCTTGTAATAAATCTTGATCAAATCTTCTTGTTAATAATTCAAATCTTGTAGATAAATCTTGATCAAATATTCTTGTAAATAATTCATGTGTTCTTCAAGATTAATCTTGACCATATCTTCTTTTCAACTCTTTTTTTCAACTTGGTCAAAGATTTTCTTCAATTATAAATATGAATCAAATTTTATTTTAGATTGTCTTCAAAAATATGAATCTTCTTTCATACCATTTGAAGTTAAATATATTGTTCTCATAAAATACTTTTATTTAATCGAAACTTTAAGTATAAAACCAATTTGGTTCCAACAACATGGAGTCTTACAATTCTTCGATACACAAGCCTAAACTACCTAATGAAAGACTCTACCACTTTTCAAGAATGAGTGTCACTCATGTAAAACAATTCATATGCCATCATGTTTTCCATGTCTTTCTAGCATAGTTCTGCATACCAAACACAAAATATTAAGTCGATCAAACTTAATATTTGGTGAAATGATATTTAGAACATATAGCAAAAAGAAAAACATCCTAAATTTAACCCATTACCTATAATCCAATTGGTTCGACCAACTCTGATACCAAAATGTAGTAATCATCACCATGTATCTGGAAAATGGTAATAAATTTATACATTTTAATAACTCAAAAGCAATCACATAATATCATCAATACAATCGTAGAAATATTATTGTAACTATATAATAAATAGTGTACAATCATCCTCTAATGTACCAGTACATAAAACATTTACAATTTAACAAAACAACGCTACATAGATCTATCCTCTATTGCTTGAACGCCCTGCTTTAAGCCCTTCTATCTGCTATAATATATAAGAAAATATGGGGTGAAATCATAATCTCAGTGAGTTATAAAAAGGGGAAAGACAATTAAAAATAATTTTCCTTAAATGTAATGAAAAATATGATATGAATATGCAATGTTATCTTTAAAACAGTCTTTAAATTTAAAAATGTCATAATCCTATTTTCCTTAAAATATGAAAAATATTTTGCTCCTCTTTCTTTTCTTTAAAGTATGGAAAATCATCAATTGTATCTAAGGAAAATAATTTTTAGAACTGCCCCTCGTCTTTTTATAGAACTCATTGAGATTATTATCACACCCTATATTTTCTATGTATTATAGCAGATAAAAGGGGATAAAACAGGAATCAGAACCAAAGGATGTAGTTTTATTTTCGTGTTGTGCTTAAGAACTGAATTAGGTAAAGTTGGTATGGCCATGACCCCAATCGGCGTCTCGATTGTTCTTCCTTGATGAATCCATCAATGTGTTCTTCAAATGATTAATCCATACTTCTTTCAATGGGTAAACTCTCAAAATTTCTAACAACCCTCTCACTATCTTAGAAATATTTATAAGATTTAAGTACTAATTAGAATTACTGTAATTTTATTAATTGTTAATGTTGTGGTTTTGGTAATATTAATTTAGGATCAATGGTAGAATAGAAAAGTGGTAGCGTTAACAAGTCCAAGTGGCAAAGAGAGAACATGCCACCTTTAGTTATTTTTCTTTCTCCTTCACGCACGGGTACTAAATCATCTTCCACCTTCATTTCTTTCACTTCCTATTACGCACTCTCGAAACATTTTGAAAAACACCAACACATGTTATTGTTCATCATCTCCGTCATTCAACAATTTTCTTCTTCTTTCCAAAATCCTTCAAAGACAACAATTCTCTCCCTACAATCTGAACCCTTGCATGTCCCTTTCTTCCTCTCAAAAAACATCAAATATCCAAAACAACACTAAGGAAGAAAAGGAGAAAATTTAAGGAAATTCATAATTCGAACTAGAACTACAGAGGCAGAAGTATTGAGAGCTGATAAAGCAAACAATTTCCACAACTTAACTCGATTTAAAGGGATTTATTCTTGGAAAACTATGAGTTATTTTCCTATAACAAATTTTACCTTTTGCATGTGGGTTTTTGTGCTAAAATCTAATTTGTTCTACAGTTGGAATTATTTATGGATTTGAAATGATGGAATTCTTAGAAAGCATAGAGTGAGGAAAAATTGAGGTTTAGCATTAGGAAATGTTGAAAATTTGCATTAGTTCTTCAAAAGCCATTCATTTTGCATATGGTTGTTTGAATGTTTATGTTGCGTTTCCCTAAACCCCTTTTGATATCTCTTTTGCTTCCGATAAGATTTGCCTCTGATGCATTGTCTGCTTCTGCTTTGTTTTGCCTCTAATTTTTCTTCTTTCGGGTTGCCTCTAATATGAGTCTTCATATGTTCACGTTGCCTCTAATCCAAATCTTCATTTGATCATATTGCCTCTAATTTGAGTCTTCCTCTTATCATGTTTCCTCTAATCCTAGTCTTCCTTTGATCATGTTGCCTCTAATTCGAGTCTTCCTTTAGTCATGTTACCTCTAATCGAAATCTTCCTTTGATTATGATGCCTCTGATTCAAGTCTTCCTCTGTTCATGTTGCCTCTGATCCAATTTTTCCTCTGACCAGACTTCCTCTAATTCAATAGCTTCCTCTAATTAAGTATTTATTATTACTAATACTTCCCTCTGATGTATGACATATAATTAAT
>NW_027337460.1:1254-1515 GCF_000331145.2 Cicer arietinum | reverse complement strand
GATGCACAAGATTGGTTAAAAACCCTAGTTGGACTAGAACAAACCTAGGGAGGACGAAAATGATATAAATGTTCATCCAATGACACAAAGACACCTATGGGATGCACATGGTTCGTTAAAAACCCTAATTGGACTAGGGTAAACTTACGGAGGACGAAAATGACCTAAATGTTCATCCAATGACACAAACACACCTGTTGGATGCACAAGATTGGTTAAAAACCCTAGTTGGACAAGAATAAGTCTAAGAAGGACGAAAAT
>NW_027337460.1:0-374 GCF_000331145.2 Cicer arietinum | reverse complement strand
AATAAGTCTAGGTAGGACGAAAATGACCTAAATGTTCATTCAATGATACAAACACACCTATTGGATGCACAAGATTGGTTAAAAACCCTAATTGGACTAGAACAAACCTAGGAAGAACGAAAATGACCTAAATGTTCATCCAATGACACAAACACACCTATTGGATGCACAAGATTGGTTAAAAACCATAGTTGGACAAGAATAAGTCTAGCAAGGACGAAATTGACCTAAATGTTCATTCAATGACACAAAGACACCAATTGGATGCACAAGATTGGTTAAAAATCCTAATTGGACTAGAATAAACCTAAAGAGGATGAAAATGACATAAATGTTCATCCAATGACACAAATGAACTTATTGGATGCAGAAGA
>NW_027337459.1:0-1062 GCF_000331145.2 Cicer arietinum | reverse complement strand
AACTAATCTTGTGCATCCAATAAGTTCATTTGTGTAATTGGATTAACATTTCGGATATTTTTTCGTCCTCCCTAGGCTTATTCTTGTCCAATTAGTCTTTTCAACTAATCTTGTGGATCCAATAAGTTCATTTGTGTAATTGGATGAACATTTAATTCATTTTTGTCCTCCCTAGGCTTATTCTTTTCCAATAAGGGTTTTTAACCAATCTTGTGCATCCCATAAGTTTATTTCTGTCATTGGATGAACATTTAGGTCATCTTCGCCTCCCTAGGCTTATTCTTGTCCAATTAGGGTTTTTAACTAATCTTGTGCATCCAATAAGTTCATTTGTGTCAATGGATGAACATTTAGGTCATTTTCGTCCTCCCTTGCTTATTCTCGTCCAATTAGGGTTTTTAACCAATCTTGTGCATCCCATAAGTTTATTTCTGTCATTGGATGAACATTTAGGTCATCTTCGCCTCCCTAGGCTTATTCTTGTCCAATTAGGGTTTTTAACTAATCTTGTGCATCCAATAAGTTCATTTGTGTCATTGGATGAACATTTAGGTCATTTTCGTCCTCCCTTGCTTATTCTCGTCCAATTAGGGTTTTTAACCAATCTTGTGCATCCAATAAGTTCATTTGTGTCAATGGATGAACATTTAGGTCATTTTAGTCCACCCTAAGCTTATTCTTGTTCAATTAGGGTTTTTAACCAATATTGTGCAACCAATAAGTTCATTTGTGTAATTGGTTGAACATTTAGGTCATTTTCGTCCTCCCTAGGCTTATTCTTGTCCAATTAGGGTTTTCAGCCAATCTTGTGCATCCCATAAGTTCATTTGTGTAATTGGATAAACATTTAGGTCATTTTCGTCTTCCCTAGGCTTATTCTTGTGCAATTAGGGTTTTTAACCAATCTTGTGCATCTAATAAGTTCATTTGTGTCATTGGATGAACACTTAGGTCATTTTTGTCCTCCCTAGGCTTATTCTTTTCCAACAAGGGTTTTTTACCAATCTTGTGCATCCAATAGGTGTGTTTTTGTCATTGGTTTAACATTTAGGTTATTTTCGT
>NW_027337458.1:0-1549 GCF_000331145.2 Cicer arietinum | reverse complement strand
ACACACGTTTACCTCGACTGTCGCGTATATGTGTCTCGGGTTGAGTTGAGGGGATCTATGAGGGTTGTAATTTGTATTTAATTATAAGGGTTGTAATTTGTATTTAATTATTTATTTTGAAACGACTTTTGTATAAAAACCATATAAGTACTAGTAGGTTTTTAGAATTAAATCAAGTAATTATACTTAATTCAAGCATATTGAGATTTAGGGTCTAACAAGCCTTGTGATTCCGGGGAAGTACAACTGAATGAGCCTGATCGTGGCGGTCTGCTGTTGAGCCTTAAGGCAAGATTGTTAGACCTTGGAGGTATTCGGGTGGGGAATTCCTAGGTGACTTGGAGGTAGCACTCCAAATGTCGGGAGCTACCACGCAACACACGTTTACCTCGACTGTCACGTATATGTGTCTCGGGTTGAGTTGAGGGGATCTATGAGGACAGGGCCAATTTGAATTGTCCGTCCACCGGGATGGTGGCATAGTATCAAGCCTCCTAACCAAGTACTTCAGAGTTAGAATGGTACCACATTGTGAAGTAGAGTCTAAGCTCATGCATAGCATTGCATTTACTTGTGATTGTTTTGTGGTGATTGATGTGTTTCAAAAGTAATAATAATTACTCTTAGATGATTTGATGCATATTATAATGAATTATCTTACTTGAGTGAATTTGATGTTATAATATGATACTATTTACTTAAATATTTTGATATATCGTAATGTGATTATGATACGGTCTATTATGATTGTTGCGTGTTCTTCTTACTTATATTATACTATTATCATGATTTTGAAACTCACCTCCTTCGTTGTTTGTGTTTGACTGGCTTGGCCTTGGGTTTGCGAAGTCGCAGTTGTTACAGGTTAATAAGTCTAGAAGTTCAAGTTTGGGAGGAACTCTGCTCTGATAGGTGATACCGGGAATAAGAGTTGTAATTTGTATTTTACTTATTTATTTTGAAATGACTTTTGTATGAAAACCATATAAGTACTAGTAGGTTTTTAGAATTAAATCAAGTAGTTATACTTAATTCAAGCATATTGAGATTGCACTATGAAGTAAAGAAGTTAAAGTGTTCCTTTTGATTTTTGAGAAACGTGATATCCTAAATTAAAAATTAAAGTTTTTATTTTCTTGGAAACATATTATTATTTATCCACTGCAAATTTTATAGAAATATGATATAAATTATTATATATATTATTTTGGGGTTTAGGGTGTCACACCATGCAACACACGTTTAACTCGACTGTCGCGTATATGTGTCTCGGGTTGAGTTGAGGGGATCTATGTGGACAGAGCCAATTTGAATTGTCCGTCCACCAGGATGGTGGAATAGTATCAAGCCTACTAACCAAGTACTTCAGAGTTGGAACGGTACCACATTGTGAAGTAGAGTCTAAGCTCATGCATAGCATTGCATTTACTTGTGATTGTTTTGTGGCGATTGATGTGTTTCAAAAGTATTAGTTTTGTGGTGATTGATGTATTAGTTCTTTAAGAAATTAAATCAGAATTATACGCACAGCGGAATTAAATTGCGGCAT
>NW_027337457.1:0-1174 GCF_000331145.2 Cicer arietinum | reverse complement strand
TAGGTCATTTTCGTCCTCCCTAGGTTTATTGTAGTCCAATTAGGGTTTTTAGCCAATCTTGTGGATCCAATAGGTGTGTTTGTGTCATTGGATAAACATTTAGGTCATTTTCATCTTCCTTGGATTATTCTTGTCCAATTAGGGTTTTTAACCAATCTTGTGCATCCAATAGGCGTGTTTGTGTCATTGGATGAACATTTAGGTCATTTTCGTCCTCCCTCTGCTTATTCTTGTCCAATTAGGGTTTTTAACCAATCTTGTGCATCCAATAGGTGTGTTTGTGTCATTGGATGAACATTTAGGTCATTTTCCCCCTTCCTTGCCTTATTCTTTTCCAGTTAGGGTTTTAAACCAATCTTGTGCATCCAATAGGTGTGTTTATGTCCTTAGATGAACATTTAGGTCATTTTCGTCCTTCCTAGGCCTATTCTTGTCCATTTAGGGTTTTTAACCAATCTTGTGTATCCAATACGTTCATTTGTGTCATTGGATGAACATTTAGGTCATTTTCATCCTCCCTTGGTTTATTCTAGTCCAATTAGGGTTTTTAACCAATCTTCTGCATCCAATAGGTGTGTTTGTGTCATTGGATGAACATTTTGGTCATTCTCCTCCTTCCTTGCCTTATTCTTGTCCAGTTAAGGTTTTTACCCAATCTTGTGCATCCCATAGGTGTGTTTATGTCATTGGATGAACATTTAGGTCATTTTCGTCCATCTTAGGCTTATTCTTGTCCAATTAGGTTTTTTAACCATTCTTGTGGATCCAATAAGTACATTTGTGTTATAGGATGAACATTTCGGTCATTTTCGTCCTCCCTAGGTTTATCCTAGTCAAATTAGGGTTTTTAACCAATCTTGTGCATCCAATAGGTGTGTTTGTGTCATTGGACGAACATTTAGGTCATTTACGTCCTCCCTAGGCTTATTTTGTCCAACTAGGGTTTTTAACCAATCTTGTGCATCCAATAGGTGTGTTTGTGTCTTTGGATAAACATTTGGGTCATTTTCGTCTTCCATTGGCTTATTCTTGTCCAATTAGGTTTTTAACCAATCTTGTGCACCCAATTGGTGTGTTTGTGTCATTAATTGAATATTTAGGTAATTGTCGCTCTCCCTTGGCTTATTCTTGTCCAATTAGGGATTTTAACCAATCTTGTGCATCCAATAGGTGT
>NW_027337456.1:0-5382 GCF_000331145.2 Cicer arietinum | reverse complement strand
GTATTTTCATTATATGATTTTCATATATAAATTATCTATATATTTGATACTAACTTAATATAAAATGTTCAATTTTTATATTGCAGTACTTTGACAATTCCAGTTCATCATATTCTGATGAAGATCTAATAGAATTAAAGGAAGAATGGTGTCAGTATGTGTTTGAAATGCAAATTATTTGATTTTCTGGGAAATAGCATGCTGCTGGGCAAGGGATCTAAATATTATATGGTAGCTTGTGCATATTATGTAAGTTCTGTTAGTTATTATATGTATATGATCATAGGACACAATATATGAACATTTCAAATATTTAATTTACAGCGTTTAAAAAAAAAACACATTTTGCAGCGCTTTTTTTAAAAAAGCGCTGTAAAATGTTGTTGTAAAGCGCTATAATGGTGTACATTTTACAGCGCTTTCTTGAGAAAGCGCTATAATGGTGTACAACAAAAGCGCTGTAAAATGCAGACCCCTAATTTCATATAATGGGTGTGCATTTTACAGCGCTTTTGTTAAAAAGCGCTCTAAAAGCAGACCCATAACTCATATAATGGGTGTGCATTTTACAACGCTTTTTTGAAAAAAGCGTTGCAAAATGTGCATAACAAGCGCGCGTTATATTTACATGTTTTATAGCGCTTTTTTAAAAGCGTTGTTGTATCTTTTACATCGCTCGCTTCCACAGCGCTTTTTTTTTTTTTGAAAAAGCGCTGTAAATGGATTAAAAAAAGCGCTGTAAAATGCAGTTTTTCGCGTAGTGACATTTCATTGACCTCTACAGTCAAGCGTCTGGTCAAAGGATTAACAATCAAAAAAAAACTCATGTTTTTTTTTCAAAAGTCTTGACACTTAGCTATTTGACGATATTCTTCTTCATATTGGTTTCTCTCATGTTGACAATTTGGGTAGATATCTCGACACCAACCATAGTACATGGTAGAACCACTAGGGGCATTTTAATCACATTATTCACGAGATCCAAGAAAGGCTTAGTGGTTGGAAGCAACAATGTCTAAGTCTTCCGAGAAGAATTACTCTTACAATGTTGGTTCTTAGTTTGACCTCCTACTATCACATTCAGTATGCCAAAATCCCCAAATCTATTTGTGATGAAATGGAGAAAATTCATAGAGGTTTTATTTGGGGAGACACTGACTAAGGTCAGAAGGCTCACTTGGTAGCATGAGATGTTTGTTGTAAGCCAAAATCGGATAGGGAGCCGGGCATAAAGCAGCCTCGTGCAACGAATGTTGCTTTCCTTCTAAAGATGCTTTAGAATCTTACCAACAACCTGAATGAGTAGTGGGGTAAGGTCTTCTTGAGCAAATACAGACGTAATAATGTTATCACTGTCCTTTGCATCTCCCAAACTTATGATTCCCCGTTATGGAAAGCTCTAACATGAATGTGGGATAATTTTCAGTTGTATATGGTTTGGCAAATTAAGAATGGTAAGCGGATAAATTTCTGGCTAAATAAGTGGGCTCCACACAATATATGTGGAACTTCTTTCTTCAGCCAGACAGTTATATCGAAACTACCATTACTATGCATGACTTGTTGAATACTGAGGAAAATTGGGATATGGAATTCCTAATTCATAATTTCGTTATGCACATAGGCAATCAAGTGGTGATCCTTCCCCTCCTTCTAATTTTGACGACCCTAATATTTTAGTGTGAATAATATTTTAGTGTGGGGTACTAGCACTAACCAGTTCTTAGTGCAAAGTGCCTATAAAATAAGATAATGCTCTTTATGTAGCAATAATGCATTGCTTTCTTTTTTACTGTTAAAATTTGATTCGATAGTTTTATTCATTTTGGATGTAATTTTGATAACATTTTTATATTTATTTCTAACTAATGATTTTAGATTGTAATACAAAGGTGGATAATGCTCTTTATGCAGCACTGCATTGTTTAATTTTTTTTACAGCGACTAAAAATAAAAAAAAAATTATATTTGTATTAAGTAAAATTATATTTAAATATTTTAAATTACATTACTCATATTTAATTTAATATATTAAACTACCCCAATTTGATGTTTTTTTATCTTATTAATTTCAAATAAACTTTTTCTTTTATCTTACACACACGTGAATTTACATTTTCAGGGCTTATTCCTCATCTCCATTTGGTCATAAATAGCCACCATGGCTACATTATCTATGGATATAGACAAAGGATAGTAATTGTAACATTAAAATGCCATACCAAAGAGGATGAGGTGAAACACAAACCAATAAATTGAAATTCGTCCTTCAAGGAAAACATGACTAGAGGGCCATAATAAACGGAATACTTCTATACAAGTCTTTTTCAATCAAGGGAATCCAAAGGTGGCAAGCACCAAACCATAATTAATGTTTTTTTGTACCAGCATAGGGAAATATACAAATCATGCATTGAAAAATTTGTTTATATGGAACCAAAAGACAATTAATAATAATAGCCTGAAAAATAAAGTCAAGGCATGGCTAATGCTTAGTTTTGATAATGTATAGTTGTCACACTCTCAGAATATGCTTCCCATGACTACCCTTGTTTGTTGGCCTAATCTAGCTACCATTATCTCTCTAGTTTGTATGGATCAGCAAAGTTTTTTATAATAGGTATTAGCATGGGCGTAGCTAGGAGTTAAGGTTGGAGAGACTAAATTCAAAAATATAATTTAGTAAATAAAATATAAATTTTTAATTGCACTATAAATTAATTTAAGAGAATTCATATGATATATATTCAAAATTAATATTGTTTTGCAAATATATATAAAAATAAAAAATAAAATAAAAAACTAATATTTATTTTTGAAGCTGTGTTCTTCATTGTTTCATTGAATCAAAATAATTAATTATCATATCTAATAATTATGTTATTATTATATTAATATTATATTAATAAATTTTATATTTTATTTGTTTATAGTGGAATTTAATAGTAAACATTAAGTGTTCAAGAGCCAATATATTGAGTCAAAAAAAATGTCCAATATACTTAAATCATATAAAGTTGATATATAAAAAATAAAATATGAGTACCTACAAATATAATAGTGTAGTAATATTAAAAAATTTATAAGACTTTGGAGGGAGACCATGGTCATCATTGGCCCTCTTCCCTCTGCCTATGAGTTTCAGTTTTTTTCTCTCTTAATAACATTTTGATTTAGACCCTTATAATTTATAGTTCGGTTGGAAAGATAAGTATTAATTATTATTTTAATTTTGAATTTTTTTGAATAATTTATTCCTAACTAAAGTTGATAAATCACTTGAACTCAGCCGGTTGGTTTAAGTATTACTCTAGATTCAAATATAACTAAAAAGTGAGTCATATTTAATAGTCTAAATATAAGCAAAATTTAACTAACTTTATTCTATTTAATGGTATTACTATAAAATAAAATAAAAACCTTTAATTAAACAAGTTATAATACATAATTAAATGAGAGAGAGCGTAATTTAAGAAATACAATTATTATTTTTATTTTTCGTAAGTTTTCTCTATTAAAAGTAATTATATTCAAAAGATGTTAGACATTAAATTTAAATTTTTCGTAAATTTGAATTCAGATTTACTATATTATAAAAGTATAATATATTCTTCTATTAAACCTAACTCTGTTGATAATATAATTAATTTTGATTACATTAAAGAAAAATATTGGAATAGAAAAAATATGTATTAAACTAAGAATATTAAATGAAATTAACATCTACTTAGTTTTGTTTATAATGAAGTCGAGAGAGAATGCATTACACTTTTTTTTTTAATGGCTATGCATTACACATGTAAGACAACTTGACAGTTGTTCCAAATGCATATTTTCATAGTTTAATAAATAATGTTTCTTTTCTCAATAAAAATATGTGGGGTTTAAGTGTTACTCATGTGACTTATGGGTTGGGCTTTATTCCATTCTTCATGAAAACAATTTTTTATTTTATTCCGTACTAATCATAGGGAAATTTTACCATAAATTAAAAATCCATAAGCATAAGCATAATTGAGTTTTTTTTAGTTCAATTTGATTGAAACTGACTTGGGGTTTGCATAAATTGTCACTTAGTAATTATTAAGTACTTTTTTCGTCTTTCTTGTCACTGAAATTGCACAAATTGTCACTTAGTAATTAATAAGTACTTTTTTCGTCTTTCTTGTCACTGAAATTGCACAAATTGTCACTTAGTAAGTACAATTAGGGATTACAATGAGTTTCTTGATTTTTTTTTATTTAAATGTTCTATTTTGGAAGAAAGTTCAGCTAAATGTATTATTTTGAAAAAATATATTAAAATATTTTACTTTTTGATATAAGTAAGAGGTCGCATCCCGCGTAGGAGGCGATCATGTTAAAAACTTTTTTTTTATGTAGGTCGCATTTGGAAGATGCGACCCGCTACTAAGTATATTTTTTTTTTCATTTTAACTTTTGAAAAATTAGAAAAATTATTAATTTTATTAATTAAAATATTTTAAAAAAATTATATTAATAAAATTAAATCAAATCAAAAAAATTTATTTTGTTAACAACTCCTTCTTATTTTTACTATGATCTAATAAATAAATAATTTATTTTATTTGATTTTATTAATATAATTTTATTTTTTAATATTTTAATTATTTTTATTAGTTAAATTAATAATTTTTCTAGTTTCTCAAAAGTTAAACTGAAATAAAAAATATATATTTTTATATATATATTGTAGTAGATGGTTTGCATCCCCAGGGTGCAATCTCCTATAGAGGAAAAAAAAAAGTTCTTTACATTGTCGCATCTTGGAGATGTGACCTTCTATTGGTGTCAAAAAGTAGAACATTTTTTGTATATTTTTTTCAAAGAATGGCATTTAGATGAACCTTTTCCAAAAGTAAGACATTTAGATAAAAACTTGTGAGTATCCATATATAGTACTATTTCGTTACTATGTTCATTGAACAAAAATTATATTTATACTCTGTCTATATTTGTGCATGTATTCACTTAAGGGATATTTGACGAGTTTTTAAATATTCATAGGTATTAATAGATATCCTTAAATATCATATTTTAAATAACAAAACTTATTTTTTGTTGTCGCAGTTATTAGAATTTTTTCCTTATTTTATCAACAAAAAATATTAACATATAAAAACATTAACCCATAAATAAAATATATAACGGGTAGTAAAAATATTTGTTTATTTTATATGCGGGTATTCGTTAAGTTACTCAACCCGTGTCCGCAGGGGCGGAGCTTCCTTGGGACTAAGGGGGGCCGCGGCCACCCCAAAAAAAAAAATTATAGGCACAATGACTAAAATGTCCATTTTAAAATTAAAAAATTACAAACATACCTAAACCTAATTCAGTTTTCTCTTTCTTCCATCCAGC
>NW_027337455.1:359-1355 GCF_000331145.2 Cicer arietinum | reverse complement strand
AATGCGACTTTGCATATTTCAATCACAAATTAATGTCTCTTGTTAAAGCAATCCTACTTCCAATCATTTTTAAAAATCTGTTATATATCTTTCTTTTTTTTACGTTGAAATATTTTTATAATATCATTTTTAATTGTATTTCTACAAATAATATCAGTCACAAACAATAACTTACAAAATACGATTATAAATATGAAAACGTAGTCAAGTGGACGGGTGAAAAAAAAAACAATTATCAATACAACCATAATGTGACTTTGCATATTTCAATCACAAATTAATGTCTCTTGTTAAAGCAATCCTACTTCCAACCTCTTTTAAAAATCTGTTGTCTTTCTTTTTTTATGTTGAAATATCTTTATAATATCATTTTTAATTGTATTTCTACAAATAATATCAGTCACAAACAATAACTTACAAAATACGATTATAAATATGAAAACGTAGTCAAGTGGACGGGTGAAAAAAAAAACAATTATCAATACAATTTTTTTATTTTAAACCGTAAATTTGTTTGAGTTGAAAATTTGGTTAATGGTAAATTACTTTATAGATTGTATTAAATATGTGATGTGATTTAATATTTTTATTGACTTAAATATCAATTAGAATAACAACTAAACAAGATGCAAAAAAATTTAAGAAATTAAAGAATTGTTACAAGATGGGATGAACTATTTCTAAAAATTTGCAATAAAGAAGTTTGAGTATAATATATATACATCATGCACATTGTTATGTGTAGAGAATCATGTAAATTGGTAAGGTTGAGCATCATGTAAATTAATATTAATACGAGTAGAACATCATATGAATTGGGTATGGACATATTATCACGCGTCAGCATTCATTAAAATGCAATTTTTTTCTCACTTTCTAGGCATCTTTTTGACTATTGGGAAGTTGTGAGACTTGTGCTCTAGTAGAGAAACTCAAAGACGGTCGTTTCTAACACCATTTTAGATTAGTTTTATCAAGAATCATTCATGAATCTTT
>NW_027337455.1:0-278 GCF_000331145.2 Cicer arietinum | reverse complement strand
GAACATCATATAAATTGGGTATGGACATATTATCACGCGTCAGCATTCATTAAAATGCAATTTTTTTCTCACTTTCTAGGCATCTTTTTGACTATTGGGAAGTTGTGAGACTTGTGCTCTAGCAGAGAAACTCAAAGACGGTCGTTTCTAACACCATTTTAGATTAGTTTTATCAAGAATCATTCATGAATCTTTCTAGTAATTTTTCTCTAATATCTATCTTTTTTATCTCTGTCATGAGTAACTAAACCCTATTTGTTAGGGATGACTGTAACAAG
>NW_027337454.1:4660-5665 GCF_000331145.2 Cicer arietinum | reverse complement strand
AATCGTGGACCAATATACCCTTATAGCATTCTTCTCCAAAAATTTTAATTGTGTTTCGGGTTGCGCATCAAATTTCAAACACACGCCATCGTCTTGTAAGAAAATACGAATTTCGCTCCATTTTTGTCAGGTGGTACAAAAATCGCCTGAAACGTCTAGAAGAAATCGAGGACAAAGAGACCCTTATAGCATTCTTCTCCTAAATTTATAACTCTATTTCGGGTTCTTCGTCAGATTCAAACACTAACCATTTTTTGGTCTGAAACTACGGACTTTGGTCCATTTTTGTTGGGTGGTACGAAAACCGCTCGAAAATTCAAGACGAAATCTAGGACCAGAAGACCCTTATAGCATTCTTCTCCAAAATTTATAACTGTGTTTCGGGTTCCAAGCGAGATTTAAGACACTAGCCCTTGTTTGGTTTGAAAATACTGATTTGGTCATTTTTTGTCGATGGGTACGAAAATCACCTGAAAAGTCCAGATAAAATCGGGGACCAAATGACACTTATAGAATTCTTCTTCTAAATTTATAACTGTGTTTAGGGTTCCGCGTCAGATTTCAAACATTAGCCATCGTCTTGTTCGAAAATACGGATTTCTGTCAATTGTAGTCGGGTGGTACGAAAATCGCTAGAAAAGTCCATATGAAATCAAGGACCAGGAGACCATTATAGAATTCTTCTCCAAAATTTATAACTGTGTTTCGAGTTTGCGCCAAATTTCAAACATTAGCCATCGTTTGGTCTGAAAATTCGATTTGTGGTCTATTTTTGTCGGGTGGTACAAAAATCGTCCGAAAAAGACCAGATGAAATCTAGGACCAAGAGACCCTTATTGCATTCTTCTCCAAAATTTATAATTGTGTTTTTGGTTCCCCATCAGAATTCAAACACTAGCCATCGTCTTGTATGAAAATACGAATTTCGGTCGATTTTTGTCAAGTGATACAAAAATTGCTCAAAAAGTCTATATGATATTGAGGACCAGGAGACCCTTATAGCAT
>NW_027337454.1:0-2022 GCF_000331145.2 Cicer arietinum | reverse complement strand
GACCGAAATCCGTATTTTTGAACAAGACGATTGCTATTGTTTGAAATCTGAGGCGGAACCCGATACTCAGTTATAAATTTAGAAGAAGAATGCTATAAGGGTCACCTGGTCCTCGATTTCATGTGGTCTTTTCAAGCAATTTTCGTACCAACCGAAAAAAATCGACCGAAATCCGTATTTTTGAACAAGACGATGGCTAGTACTTGAAATCTGGCGCGAAACCCGAAATAGAATTAAAATTTTGGAGGAGAATGCTATAAGGGTCTCTCAGTCCTCGATTTCATATGGACTTTTAAAGCGATTTTCGTACCCCTCGACAAAAATGGACTAAAATATGTATTTTCGGACAAGACTTTGGCTAGTGTTTGAAATCTAGCGCATAACTCGAAACACAGTTATAAATTTTGGAGAAGAATGCTATAAGGGTCTCTCGGTCCTCGATTTCATTTGGACTTTTCGGGAGATTTTCAAACAATCCAACTAAAATGGACCGAAATGCGTATTTTCCAAAAAGACAATCGCTAGTGTCTAAAATCTAACGCGGAACCCTAAACACGATTATAAATTTTGGAGAATAATGATATAAGGGTCTATCGAACAACACGATTGTTAGTCTTTCAAATCTGACGCGGAACTCAAAACACAGTTATAAATTCGGGTTGTGCGTTAGATTTCAAACACTAGCCATCGTCTGGTCTGAAACTATGAATTTCGGTCCACTTTTTTTCGGGTGGTACGAAAATCGCCCGAAAAGACCAGATGAAATCGAGGACAAGGAGACCCTTATAGCATTCTTCTCCTAAATTTATAACTGAGTTTTGGGTTCCCCATCAGATTTCAAACATTAGCAATCTCCTTTTTCTAAAATACTGATTTCGGTCCGTTTTTTGTCGGGTGGTATGAAAATCACACAAAAGGTTCAGATGAAATCCAGGACCAGGAGACCATGATAGCATTCTTCTCCAAAATTTATTATTGGTTTTTAGGTTCTGCGCCAGATTTCAAACACTTGCCATCGTCTAGTTCGAAAATATAGATTTCGGCCTTTTTTTGTCGATGTGTATGAAAATCGCATGAAAAGTCTAGATGAAATCGAGGACCTAGAGACCCTTATAACATTCTTCTCCTAAATTTATAACTATGTTCCGAGTTCCGTTTCGGATTTCAAACACTAGGCATTGTTTTGTTCAAAAATACGAATTTCGGTCCATTTTAGTCGGGTGGTACGAAAATCACCCTTAAATACGTGATGAAATCGAGGTCCAGGAGACACTTATAGCTTACTTCTCCTAAATATATAACAGTGTTACGAATTCCGGGTCAGATTTCAAACACTAGCCATCATCTAGTCCGAAAATATAGATTTTTGTCAATTTTGGTCGAGGGGTATGAAAATCGCCGGAAACGTCTACATGAAATAGACGACCGAGAGACCCTTATAACATTCTTCTTCTAAGTTTATAATTGTATTTAGGGTTCCATGTTAAATTTCAAACACTAGCCATCGTTTGGTCCAAAAATACGGATTTCAATCCATTTATTCTAGTTGTATGAAAATCGCCCAAAAAGACCAAATGAAATCGAGGACAGGGAGACCCTTATTGCATTCTTCTCCAAAGTTTATAAATGTGTTTCAGGTTCTGCGTCAAATTTCGAACACTAACTCTCGTCTAGTCCAGAAATATTAATTTCGGTCCATTTTTGTCGGGTGTATGAAAATCGCTTGAAAAGTATAGATCAAATCGAGAACCAGAGACCCTTATAGAATTCTTCTCCAAAATTTATAATTTTGTTTCGGGTTCCGTGTCAAATTTCAAACACTAGCCCTGGTGTGTTCCAAAAATATTGATTTCTGTCCATTTTTGTCGGGTGGTATGAAAATCGAGGACATGGAAACCCTTATAGCATTCTTCTCCAAAATTTATAGCTTTGTTTCGGGTTTCGCAGCAAATTTCAAATACTAGCTATCGTCTGGTCCGAAAATACAAATTTTGGTCCATTTTTGTCGAGGGGTACGAAAAT
>NW_027337453.1:541-1216 GCF_000331145.2 Cicer arietinum | reverse complement strand
TCGTCCTCCCTAGACTTATTCTTGTCCAATTAAGGTTTTTAACCAATCTTGTGCATCCTACAGGTGTGTTTGTGTAGTTGGATGAACAATTAGGTCATTTTCGTCCTCCCTAGACTTATTCTTGTCCAATTAAAGTTTTTAACCAATCTTTTGCATTCAATAAGTTCATTTGTGTCATTGGATTAACATTTAGCTCAGTTTCGTCCTCCCTAGGCTTATTCTTGTCCAGTTAGGGTTTTTAAGCAATCTTGTGCATACAATAAGTTCATTTGTATCATTGGATGAACATTTAGGTCATTTTAGTCCCCCCTAGGTTTAATCTAGTCCAATTAGGGTTTTTAACCAATCTTGTGCATCCTACAGGTGTGTTTGTGTAGTTAGATGAACAATTACGTCATTTTCGTCCTCCCTAGACTTATTCTTGTCCAATTAAAGTTTTTAACCAATCTTGTGCATTCAATAAGTTCATTTGTGTCATTGGATTAACATTTAGCTCAGTTTCGTCCTCCCTAGGCTTATTCTTGTCCAGTTAGGGTTTTTAAGCAATCTTGTGCATACAATAAGTTCATTTGTATCATTGGATGAACATTTAGGTCATTTTAGTCCCCCCTAGGTTTAATCTAGTCCAATTAGGGTTTTTAACCAATCTTGTGCATCCTACAGGTGTGTTTGTGT
>NW_027337453.1:0-483 GCF_000331145.2 Cicer arietinum | reverse complement strand
CTTATTCTCGTCCAATTAGGGTTTTTAACCAATCTTGTGCATGCAATAAGTTCATTTGTGTCATTGGATTAACATTTAGGTCATTTTCGTCAACTGTAGCCTTATTCTTGTCCAATTAGGGTTTTTAACCAATCTTGTGCATCCAATAGGTGTGTTTGTGTCATTGGAAGAACATTTAGGTCATTTTCGTCCTCCCAAGGCTTATTCTTGTCCAATTAGGGTTTTTGACCAATCTTGTGCATCCAATAAGTTCATTTGTGTCATTGGAGGAACATTTTTGTCATTTTCGTCCTCCCTAGAGTTATTATTGTCTAATTAGGGTTTTTAACCAATCTTGTGCATCCAATAAGTTCATTTGTGTCATTGGATTAACATTTTGGTCATATTAGTCCTCCCTAGGCTTATTCTTGTCCAATTAGTGTTTTTGACCAATCTTTTGCATGCAATAAGTTCATTTGTGTCATTGGATTTACATTTAGGTCA
>NW_027337452.1:0-1513 GCF_000331145.2 Cicer arietinum | reverse complement strand
ATCTTGTGCATCCAATAGGTGTGTTTGTGTCATTGGATGAACATTTAGGTCATTTTCGTGCTAACTAGACTTATTCTTGTCCACCTAGGGATTATAACCAGTCTTGTGCATCCAATAAGTTCATTTGTGTCATTGGATGAATATTTAGGTCATTTTCGTCCTTCCTTGGTTTCTTCTAGTCCAATTAGGGTTTTTAACCAATCTTGTGCATCCAATAAGATCATTTGTGTCATTGGATGAATATTTAGGTCATTTTCGTCCTTCCTTGGTTTCTTCTAGTCCAATTAGGGTTTTTAACCAATCTTGTGCATCCAATAAGATCATTTGTGTCATTGGATGAATATTTAGGTCATTTTCGTCCTTCCTTGGTTTCTTCTAGTCCAATTAGGGTTTTTAACCAATCTTGTGCATCCAATAAGATCATTTGTGTCATTGGATGAATATTTAGGTCATTTTCGTCCTTCCTTGGTTTCTTCTAGTCCAATTAGGGTTTTTAACCAATCTTGTGCATCCAATAAGATCATTTGTGTCATTGGATGAATATTTAGGTCATTTTCGTCCTTCCTTGGTTTCTTCTAGTCCAATTAGGGTTTTTAACCAATCTAATGCATCTAATAGGTGTGTTTGTGTCATTGGATGAACGTTTAGGTCATTTTTGTCCTTCCTAGACTTATTCTTGTCCAACTAGGGTTTTTAACCAATCTAGTGCATCTAATAGGTGAGTTTTTGTCATTGGATGAACATTTAGGTCATTTTCGTCCTCCCTATGTTTATTCTAGTCCAATTAGGGTTTTTAACCAATCTTGTGCATCCAATAGGTGTGTTTGTGTCATTAGATGAACATTTAGGTCATTTTCGTCCTCCCTAGACTTATTCTTGTCCAACTAGGGGTTTTAACCAATCTTGTGCATCCAATAGGTGTGTTTGTGTCATTAGATGAACATTTAGGTCATTTTCGTCCTCCCTAGACTTATTCTTGTCCAACTAGGGGTTTTAACCAATCTTGTGCATCCAATAGGTGTGTTTGTGTCATTAGATGAACATTTAGGTCATTTTCGTCCTCCCTAGACTTATTCTTGTCCAACTAGGGGTTTTAACCAATCTTGTGCATCCAATAGGTGTGTTTGTGTCATTAGATGAACATTTAGGTCATTTTCGTCCTCCCTAGACTTATTCTTGTCCAACTAGGGGTTTTAACCAATCTTGTGCATCCAATAGGTGTGTTTGTGTCATTAGATGAACATTTAGGTCATTTTCGTCCTCCCTAGACTTATTCTTGTCCAACTAGGGGTTTTAACCAATCTTGTGCATCCAATAGGTGTGTTTGTGTCATTAGATGAACATTTAGGTCATTTTCGTCCTACCTAGACTTATTCTTGTCCAACTCTGGTTTTTAACCAATCTTGTGCATCCAATAAGTTCATTTGTGTCATTGGATTAATATTTAGGACAGTTTCGTCCTCCCTAGGTTTATTCTAGTCCAATTAGGGTTTTTAACCAATCTTGTGCATCC
>NW_027337451.1:0-1130 GCF_000331145.2 Cicer arietinum | reverse complement strand
ATCCAATAAGTTCATTTGTGTCATTGGATTAACATTTAGGTCATTTTCATCCTCCTTAGGCTTTTTCTTGTCCAATTAGGGTTTTTACCCAATCTTGTGCATCCCACAGGTGTGTTTGGGTCATTGGATGAACATTTAGGTCATTTTCGTCCTCCCTAGGCTTATTCTTGTCCTATTAGGGTTTTTAACAAATCTTGTGCTTCCAATAAGTTCATTTGTGTCATTGAATGAACATTTAGGTCCTTTTCGTCCTCCCTAGGCTTATTCTTGTCCTATTAGGGTTTTTAACAAATCTTGTGCTTCCAATAAGTTCATTTGTGTCATTGAATGAACATTTAGGTCCTTTTCGTCCTCCCTAGGCTTATTCTTGTCCTATTAGGGTTTTTAACAAATCTTGTGCTTCCAATAAGTTCATTTGTGTCATTGAATGAACATTTAGGTCCTTTTCGTCCTCCCTAGGCTTATTCTTGTCCTATTAGGGTTTTTAACAAATCTTGTGCTTCCAATAAGTTCATTTGTGTCATTGAATGAACATTTAGGTCCTTTTCGTCCTCCCTAGGCTTATTCTTGTCATATTTGTGTTTTTAACAAATCTTGTGCATCCAATAGGTTCGTTTGTGTCATTAGATGAACATTTAGGTCATTTTCGTCCTCCCTAGGCTTATTCTTGTCCTATTAGGGTTTTTAACAAATCTTGTGCTTCCAATAAGTTCATTTGTGTCATTGAATGAACATTTAGGTCCTTTTCGTCCTCCCTAGGCTTATTCTTGTCCTATTAGGGTTTTTAACAAATCTTGTGCTTCCAATAAGTTCATTTGTGTCATTGAATGAACATTTAGGTCCTTTTCGTCCTCCCTAGGCTTATTCTTGTCCTATTAGGGTTTTTAACAAATCTTGTGCTTCCAATAAGTTCATTTGTGTCATTGAATGAACATTTAGGTCCTTTTCGTCCTCCCTAGGCTTATTCTTGTCCAATTAGGGTTTTTAACCAATCTTGTGCATCCAATAAGTTCATTTGTGTCATTGGATTTCCATTTAGGTCATTTTCGGCCACCTTAAGCTTATTTTTGTCCAATTAATGGTTTTAACCAATCTTGTGCATCCAACAGGTGTGTTTGGCTCATTGGATG
>NW_027337450.1:1410-4566 GCF_000331145.2 Cicer arietinum | reverse complement strand
TGAAAATGACCTAAATGTTCATCCATTGACACAAATAAACTTATTGGATGCACAAGATTTGTTGAAAACCCTAAGTGGACAAGAATAAGCCTTGGGAGTAGGAAAATGACCTAAATATTAATCCAATGACACAAATAACTATATTGGATGCACAAGATTGGTTACATCCCCTAATTGGACAAGAATAAGCCTTGGGACGACGAAAATGACATAAATATTAATCCAATGACACAAATGAACTTATTTGATGCACAAGATTAGTTAAAAACTCTAATTGGACTAGAATAAGCCTAGGGAGGACGAAGATAACGTAAATGTTAATCCAATGACACAATGAACTTATTTAATGCACAAGATTGGTTAAAAACCCTAATTGAACAAGAATAAGCCTAGGAAGGACGAAAATGACCAAAATCTTAATCCTATGACACAAATGAACTTATTGGATACACAAGATTGGTTAAAAACCCTAATTGGACAAGAATAAGCCTAGGGAGGACGAAAATAACGTAAAAGTTAATCCAATGACACAAATGAACCTATTGGATGCACAAGATTAGTTAAAAACCCAAATTGGACTAGAATAAGCCTAGGGAGGATGAAAATAACCTAAAAGTTAATCCAATGACACGAAAGAACTTATTGGACACACAAGATTGGTTAAAAGCCCTAGTTAGACAAGAACAAGCCTAGGGGGGACGAAAACGACCTAAATGTTACTCGAATGACACAAGTGAACTTATTGGATGCACACGATTGGTTAAAAACCCTAATTGGACTAGAATAAGCCTAGGGAAAACGAAAATGACCTAAATGTTAATCCAATGACAAAAATGAACTTATTGGATGCACAAGATTGGTGAAAAAACCTAAATTGGACTAGAATAAGCCTAGTGAGGACGAAAATGACCTAAATGTTAATCCACTGACACAAATGAACTTATTGGAAGCAAATAATTGGTTAAAAACCCTAATTGGACAACAATAAGCCTGGGGAGGACAAAAATCACCTAAATGTTAATACAAGACAAAAACGAACTTATTGGATGATATAGATTGGTTAAAAACACTAATTGGGCTAGAACAACCCTAGGGTAGACGAAAATGACCTAAGTGTTAATGCAATGACACAAATGAACTTATTGGATGCACAAGATTGGTTAATAACCCTAATTGGACAAGAATAAGCCAAGAGAGGACGAAAATGACCTAAATGTTAATCAATGACACAAACGAATTTATTTGATGCACAAGATTAGTTAAAAATAACGTAAATGTTAATCCAAGGACACAAATGAACTTATTGAATGCACAAGATTGGTTAAAAACCCTAATTGGACAAGAATAAGCCTAGGGAGGACGAAAATAACGTAAAAGTTAATCCAATGACACAAATGAACCTATTGGATGCACAAGATTAGTTAAAAACCCAAATTGGACTAGAATAAGCCTAGGGAGGATGAAAATAACCTAAAAGTTAATCCAATGACACGAAAGAACTTATTGGACACACAAGATTGGTTAAAAGACCTAATTAGACAAGAACAAGCCTAGGGAGGACGAAAACGACCTAAATGTTACTCGAATGACATAAGTGAACTTATTGGATGCACACGATTGGTTAAAAACCCTAATTGGACTAGAATACGCCTAGGGAAAACGAAAATGACCTAAATGTTAATCCAATGACAAAAATGAACTTATTGGATGCACAAGATTGGTGAAAAAACCCAAATTGGACTAGAATAAGCCTAGTGAGGACGAAAATGACCTAAATGTTAATCCACTGACACAAATGAACTTATTGGAAGCGAATAATTGGTTAAAAGCCCTAATTGGACAACAATAAGCCAGGGGAGGACGAAAATAACCTAAATGTTAATACAATGGCACAAATGAACTTATTGGTTCTATAGATTGGTTAAAAACCCTAATCGGGCTATAATAACCCTAGGGTGGACGAGAATGACCTAAATGTTAATCCAACGACACAAATGAACTTATTGGATGCACAAGATTAGTTAAAAACCCTAATTGGACTAGAATAAGCCTAGGGAGGACGAAAATAACGTAAATGTTAATCCAATGACACAAATGAACTTATTGAATGCACAAGATTGGTTAAAAACCCTAATTGGACTAGAATAAGCCTAGGGAGGACGAAAATAACGTAAATGTTAATCCAATGACACAAATGAACTTATTGAATGCACAAGATTGGTTAAAAACCCTAATTGGACTAGAATAAGCCTAGGGAGGACGAAAATAACGTAAATGTTAATCCAATGACACAAATGAACTTATTGAATGCACAAGATTGGTTAAAAACCCTAATTGGACTAGAATAAGCCTAGGGAGGACGAAAATAACGTAAATGTTAATCCAATGACACAAATGAACTTATTGAATGCACAAGATTGGTTAAAAACCCTAATTGGACTAGAATAAGCCTAGGGAGGACGAAAATAACGTAAATATTAATCCAATG
This sequence comes from Cicer arietinum, assembly GCF_000331145.2. Lineage (NCBI taxonomy): Eukaryota > Viridiplantae > Streptophyta > Magnoliopsida > Fabales > Fabaceae > Cicer > Cicer arietinum. The sequence goes on along the minus strand of NW_027337450.1, from coordinate 2,078 downwards.
ACACAAATGAACTTATTGAATGCACAAGATTGGTTAAAAACCCTAATTGGACTAGAATAAGCCTAGGGAGGACGAGAACGACCTAAATGTTAATCCAATAACACAAATGAACTTATTGGATGCACAAGATTGGTTTAAAACCGTAATTGGACAAGAATAAGGCAAAAAGGACGAAAATGACCTAAATGTTCATGCATTGACACAAATAAACTTATTGGATGCACAAGATTTGTTAAAAATCTTAAGTGAACTAGAATAAGCCTTGGGAGTACGAAAATGACCTAAATATTAATCCAATGACACAAATAACTTTATTGGATGCACAAGATTGGTTACATCCCCTAATTGGACACGAATAAGCCTTGGCAGGACGAAAATGACCTAAATGTTAATCCAATGACACAAATGAACTTATTTGATGCACAAGATTAGTTAAAAACCCTAATTGGACTAGAATAAGCCTAGGGAGGACGAAGATAACGTAAATGTTAATCCAATGACACAAATGAACTTATTGAATGCACAAGATTGGTTAAAAACCCTAATTGGACAAGAATAAGCCTAGGAATGACGAAAATGACCAAAATGTTAATCCAATGACACAAATGAACTTATTGGATGCACAAGATTGGTTAAAAACCCTAATTGGACAAGAATAAGCCTAGGGA
>NW_027337450.1:0-1395 GCF_000331145.2 Cicer arietinum | reverse complement strand
TCCAACGACACAAAAGAACTTATTGGATGCACAAGATTAGTTAAAAACCCTAATTGGACAAGAATAAGCCTATGGAGGATGAAAATAACCTAAATGTTAATCCTATGACACGAAAGAACTTATTGGACTCACAAGATTGGTTAAAAGCCCTAATTGGAAAAGAACAAGTCTAGGGAGGACGAAAACGACCTAAATGTTACTCCAATGACACAAATAAACTTATTGGATGCAGAAGATTGGATAAAAACCCTAATTGGACTAGAATAAGCCTAGGGAGAACGAAAATGACCTAAAAGATAATCTAATGACACAAATAAACTTATTGGAAGCAAATAATTCGTTAAAAACCCTAATTGGACAACAATAAGCCTGGGGAGGAAGAAAATGACCTAAATGTTAATACAATGACACAAATGAACTAATTGGATGCTCACGATTGGTTAAAAACACTAATCGGGCTAGAATAACCCTAGGGTGGACGAGAATGACCTAAATGTTAATCCAACGACACAAATGAACTTATTGGATGCACAAGTTTGGTTAAAAACCCTAATTGGACAAGAATAACCCTAGGGAGGACGAAAATGACCTAAGTGTTAATCCAATGACACAAATGAACTTATTCGTTTCACAAGATTGTTTGAAAACCCTAATTAGAAAAGAATAAGCCAAGAGATGACGAAAATGACCTAAATGTTCATCCATTGACACAAATAAACTTATTGGATGCACAAGATTTGTTAAAAACCCTAGGTGGACTAGAATAAGCATTGGGAGTACCAAAATGACCTAAATATTAATCCAATGACACAAATAACTTTATTGGATGCACAAGATTGGTTACATCCCCTAATTGGACAAGAATAAGCCTTGGGAGGACGTAAATGACATAAATGTTAATCCAATGACACAAATGAACTTCTTTGATGCACAAGATTAGTTAAAAACCCTAATTGGACTAGAATAAGCCAAGGGAGGACGAAGATAACATAAATGTTAATCCAATGACACAATGAACTTATTGAATGCACAAGATTGGTTAAAAACCCTAATTGAAGAAGAATAAGCCTAGGAAGGACGAAAATGACCAAAATGTTAATCCAATGACACAAATGAACTTATTGGATACACAAGATTGGTTAAAAACCCTAATTGGACAAGAATAAGTCTAGGGAGGACGAAAATGACCTAAATGTTCATCCAATTACACAAATGAACTTATTGGATACACAAGATTGGTTAAAAACCCTAATTGGACAAGAATAAGTCTAGGGAGGACGAAAATGACCTAAAAGTAAATTCAACGACACAAATGAACTTATTGGATGCACAAGATTAGGTTTTAGGATCTGTGCTGTTTTGCCATGTCTTGATGTATTCTTGTGATTATGTTTA
>NW_027337449.1:0-1584 GCF_000331145.2 Cicer arietinum | reverse complement strand
TTCGGCCTCCCTAGGTTTATTCTAGTTCAATAAGGGTTTTTAACCAATCTTGTGCATCCAATAAATGTGTTTGTGTCATTGGATGAAAATTTAGGTCATTTTCGTCCTTCCTAGACTTCTTCTTGTCCAACTAGGGTTTTTAACCAATCTTGTGCATCCAATAAATGTGTTTGTGTCATTGGATGAAAATTTAGGTCATTTTCGTCCTTCCTAGACTTCTTCTTGTCCAACTAGGGTTTTTAACCAATCTTGTGCATCCAATAAATGTGTTTGTGTCATTGGATGAAAATTTAGGTCATTTTCGTCCTTCCTAGACTTCTTCTTGTCCAACTAGGGTTTTTAACCAATCTTGTGCATCCAATAAATGTGTTTGTGTCATTGGATGAAAATTTAGGTCATTTTCGTCCTTCCTAGACTTCTTCTTGTCCAACTAGGGTTTTTAACCAATCTTGTGCATCCAATAAATGTGTTTGTGTCATTGGATGAAAATTTAGGTCATTTTCGTCCTTCCTAGACTTCTTCTTGTCCAACTAGGGTTTTTAATCAATCTTGTGCATCCAAGAGGTGTCTTTGTGTCATTGGATGAACATTTTGGTCATTTTTGTCCTCCCTATATTTTTTATAGTCAATTAGGATTTTTAACCAATCTGTTGCATCCAATAGGTGTGTTTGTGTCATTGGATGAACATTTAGGTCATTTTCGTCCTCCCTAGGTTTTTTGTTATCCAACTTGAGTTTTTAACCAATCTTGGGCATCCAATAGGTGTGTTTGTGTCATTGGATCAACATTTAGGTCATTTTCGTCCTCCCTTGGCTTATTCTTGTCCAATTAGCTTATTCTTGTCCAACTAGGGTTTTTAATCAATCTTGTGCATCCAAGAGGTGTCTTTGTGTCATTGGATGAACATTTTGGTAATTTTTGTCCTCCCTAGATTTTTTATAGTCAATTAGGATTTTTAACCAATCTTGTGCATCCAATAGGTGTGTTTGTGTCATTGGATGAACATTTAGGTCATTTTCGTCCTCCCTAGGTTTTTTGTTATCCAACTTGAGTTTTTTACCAATCTTGGGCATCCAATAGGTGTGTTTGTGTCATTGGGTCAACATTTAGGTCATATTCGTCCTCCCTTGGCTTATTCTTGTCCAATTAGGGTTTTTAACCAATCTTGTGCATCCAATAAGTTCATTTGTGTAAATGGATGAACATTTAGGTCATTTTCGTCCTTCCTTCGCTTATTCTTGTCAAATTAGAGTTTTTAACCAATCTTGTGCTTCCCATAAGTTCATTTGTGTCATTAGATGAACATTTAGGTCATTTTCGTCCTTCCTTCGCTTATTCTTGTCAAATTAGAGTTTTTAACCAATCTTGTGCTTCCCATAAGTTCATTTGTGTCATTAGATGAACATATAGGTCATTTTCGTCCTCCCTAGGTTTATTCTAGTCCAATTAGGGTTTTTACCAGTCTTGTGCGTCAAATAGGTGTGTTTGTGTCATTGGATGAAAATTTAGGTCATTTTCGTCCTTCCTACACTTATTCTTGTGTAATTAGGGTTTTTAACCAATCTTGTGCATCCAATAAGTTC
>NW_027337448.1:0-1591 GCF_000331145.2 Cicer arietinum | reverse complement strand
TCCATACTAGGCTTATTCTTGTCCAATTAGGGTTTTTTTTACCAATCTTGTGCATCTAATAAGCTCATTTGTGTCATTGGATTAACGTTTAGGTCATTTTCGTCATCCCTAGGCTTATTCTTATCTAATTAGGTTTTTTAACCAATCTTGTGCATCCAATAAGTTGATTTGTGTCATTGGATTAACATTTAGGACATTTTCGTCCTCCCTAGGCTTATTCTTGTCCAATTAGGGATTTTAACCAATCTTGTGCATCCAATAAGTTCATTTGTGTCACTGGTTTTACATTTAGGTCCTTTTCCTCCTCCCTAGGCTTTTTCTTGTCCAATTAGGGTTTTTAACCAAACTTGTGCATCCAATAAGAACATTTGTGTCATTGAAGTAACATTTAAGTCATTTTCGTCCTCGCTAGGCTTATTCTTGTCTAATTAGGGTTTTTAACCAGTCTTGTGCTTCCAATAAGTTCATTTTTGTCATTGGATTAACATTTAGGACATTTTCGTCCTCCCTAGGCTTATTCTTGTCCAATTAGGGTTTTTAACCAATCTTGTGCTTCCAATAAGTTCATTTTTGTCATTGGATTAACATTTAGGACATTTTCGTCCTCCCTAGGCTTATTCTTGTCCAATTAGGGTTTTTAACCAATCTTGTGCTTCCAATAAGTTCATTTTTGTCATTGGATTAACATTTAGGACATTTTCGTCCTCCCTAGGCTTATTCTTGTCCAATTAGGGTTTTTAACCAATCTTGTGCTTCCAATAAGTTCATTTGTGTCATTGGATTATCATTTAGGAAATTTTCGTCCTCGCGAGGCTTATTCTTGTCAAATTTGGGTTTTTAACCAAACTTTTGCATCCAATAAGTTCATTTGTGTCATTGGATTAACATTTAAGTCATTTTCGTCCTCACTAGGCTTATTCTTGTCCAATTAGGGTTTTTAACCAATCTTGTGCTTCCAATAAGTTCATTTTTGTCATTGGATTAACATTTAGGACATTTTCGTCCTTCCTAGGCTTATTCTTGTCCAATTAGGGTTTTTATCCAATCTTGTGCATCCAATAAGTTCATTTGGTCATTGGATTAACATTTTGGTCATTTTCATCCTCACTAGGCTTATTCTTGTCCAATTAGGGTTTTTTTTTACCAATCTTGTGCATCCAATAAGTTCATTTGTGTCATTGGATTACCATATTGGTCATTTTCGTCATCCCTAGGGTTATTCTTGTCCGATTAGTGTTTTTAACCAAACTTGGGCTTCCAATAAGTTCATTTGTGTCATTGGATTAACATTTAGGACATTTTCGTCCTTGCTAGGCTTATTCTTGTCCAATTAAGGTTTTTAACCAATCTTGTGCATCCAATAAGTTCATTTGCGTCATTGGATTAACATTTTGGTCATTTTCGTCCTCCCTAGGCTTATTCTTGTCCAATTAGGGTTTTTAACCAAACTTGTGCATCCAATAAGTTCATTTGCGTCATTGGATTAACATTTTGGTCATTTTCGTCCTCGTTAGGCTTATTCTTGTCAAATTAGGGGTTTTAACCAATCTTGTGCATCAAATAAGTTCATTTGTGTCATTACATTAACATT
>NW_027337447.1:520-1894 GCF_000331145.2 Cicer arietinum | reverse complement strand
TTCGTCCTCCCTAGGCTTATTCTTGTCCAATTAGGGTTTTTAACCAATCTTGTGCGTCAAATATGTTCATTTCTGTCATTGGATTAACATTTAGGTCATTTTCGTCCTCCGTATGTTTATTCTAGTCCAATTAAAGGTTTTAACCAGTCTTGTGCATCCAATAGGTGTGTTTGTCTCATTGGATGAACATTTAGGTCATTTTCGTCCTCCCTAGGCTTATTCTTGTCCAATTAGGGTTTTTAACCAATCTTGTGCGTCAAATATGTTCATTTCTGTCATTGGATTAACATTTAGGTCATTTTCGTCCTCCGTATGTTTATTCTAGTCCAATTAAAGGTTTTAACCAGTCTTGTGCATCCAATAGGTGTGTTTGTGTCATTGGATGAACATTTAGGTCATTTTCGTCCTCCCTAGACTTATTCTTGTCCAATTAAGGTTTTTAACCAATCTTGTGCATGCAATAAGTTCATTTGTGTCAATGGATTGACATTTAGGTCATTTTCTTCCACCCTAGCCTTATGCTTGTCCTTAGGGTTTTTAACCAATCTTGTGCATCCTATAGGTGTGTTTGTGTCATCGGATGAACATTTTGGTCATTTTCGTCCTCCATAGACTTATTCTTGTCCAATTAAGGTTTTTAACCAATCTTGTGCATGCAATAAGTTCATTTGTGTCATTGGATGAACATTTAGGTCATTTTCGTCCTCCCTAGGCTTATTCTTGTCCAATTAGGGTTTTTAACCAATCTTGTGCATCCTATAGGTGTGTTTGTGTCATCGGATGAACATTTTGGTCATTTTCGTCCTCCATAGACTTATTCTTGTCCAATTAAGGTTTTTAACCAATCTTGTGCATGCACTAAGTACATTTGTGTCATTGGATTAACATTTAGGTCATTTTAGTCCTCCATAGGTTTATTCTTGTCCATTTAGGGTTTTTAACCAATCTTGTGCATCCAATAGGCGTGTTTTTATCATTGGATGAACATTTAGGTCATTTTCGTCCTCCCGAGACTTATTCTTGTCTAATTAGGATTTTTAACCAATCTTGTGCATACAATAAGTTCATTTGTGTCATTGGATGAATATTAAGGTCATTTTCGTCCTCCCTAGGCTTATTCTTGTCCAATTAGGGTTTTTAACCAATCTTGTGCATCCAATATGTTCATTTGTGTCATTAGATTAACATTTAGGTCATTTTTGTCCTCCCAAGATTTATTCCAGTCCAATTAGGGTTTTTAACCAATCTTTTGCATCCAAAAGGTGTTTTTGTGTCATTGGATGAACATATAGGTCATTTTCGTCCTCCCTATACTTATTCTTGTCTAATTAGGGTTTTTAACCAATCTTGTGCATGCAATAAGTTCATTTGTGT
>NW_027337447.1:0-326 GCF_000331145.2 Cicer arietinum | reverse complement strand
TGTGTCATTGGATTAACATTTAGGTCATTTTCGTCCTCCCTAGGTTTATTCTTGTCCAATTAGGGGTTTTAACCAATCTTGTGCATCCTATAGGTATGTTTGTGTCGTTGGATGAACATTAAGGTCATTTTCGTCCTCCCTAGACTTATTCTTGTCCAGTTAAGGTTTTTAACCAATCTTGTGCATGCAATAAGTTTATTTGTGTCATTGGATTAACATTTAGGTCGTTATCGTCCTACCTAGACCTATTCTTGTCCAATTAGGGGTTTTAACCAATCTTGTGCATCCTATAGGTGTGTTTGTGTCGTTGGATGAACATTTAGGTC
>NW_027337446.1:0-1418 GCF_000331145.2 Cicer arietinum | reverse complement strand
TTCGTCCTCCCTAGACTTATTCTTATCCAACTAGGGTTTTTAACCAATATTGTGCATACAATAAGTGTGTTTGTCTCATTGAATGAAAATTAAGTCATTTTCGTCCTCCCTTGACTTATTCTTGTCCAATTACGGTTTTTAACCTATCTTGTGCATACAATAGGTGTGTTTGTGTCATTGGATGAACATTTAGGTCATTTTCGTCCTCCTTTGGCGTATTCTTGTCCAATTAGGGTTTTTAACCAATCTTGTGCATCCAATAGGTGTGTTTGTGTCATTGGATGAACATTTAGGTCATTTTCGTCATCCTTAGGCGTATTCTTGTCCAATTAGGGTTTTTAACCAATCTTGTGCATCCAATAGGTGTGTTTGTGTCATTGGATGAACATTTAGGTCATTTTCGTCATCCTTAGGCGTATTCTTGTCCAATTAGGGTTTTTAACCAATCTTGTGCATCCAATAGGTGTGTTTGTGTCATTGGATGAACATTTAGGTCATTTTCGTCATCCTTAGGCGTATTCTTGTCCAATTAGGGTTTTTAACCAATCTTGTGCATCCAATAGGTGTGTTTGTGTCATTGGATGAACATTTAGGTCATTTTCGTCATCCTTAGGCGTATTCTTGTCCAATTAGGGTTTTTAACCAATCTTGTGCATCCAATAGGTGTGTTTGTGTCATTGGATGAACATTTAGGTCATTTTCGTCATCCTTAGGCGTATTCTTGTCCAATTAGGGTTTTTAACCAATCTTGTGCGTCCAATAGGTGTGTTTGTGTCATTGGATGAAATTTAGGTCATTTTCGTCCTCCCTTAACTTATTTTTATCCAACTTGGGTTTTTAATCAATCTTTTGCATCCAATAAGTTCATTTGTGTCATTGGTTGAACATTTTGGTCATTTTCGTCCTCCCTAGGTTTACTCTAGTCCTATTAGGGTTTTTAACAAATCCTGTGCGTCCAATAGGTGTGTTTGTGTCATTGGATGAAATTTAGGTCATTTTCGTCCTCCCTTAACTTATTTTTATCCAACTTGGGTTTTTAATCAATCTTTTGCATCCAATTAGTTCATTTGTGTCATTGGTTGAACATTTTGGTCATTTTCGTCCTCCCTTGGCTTATTCTTGTCCAACTAAAGTTTTGAACCAATCTTGTTCGTCCAATAGGAGTGTTTGTGTCATTGGATGAACCTTTAGGTCATTTTCGTCCTCCCTTGGCTTATTCTTGTCCAACTAAAGTTTTGAACCAATCTTGTTCGTCCAATAGGAGTGTTTGTGTCATTGGATGAACATTTAGGTCATTTTCGTCCTTCCTACACTTATTCTTGTCCAATTAGGTTTTTAACCAATCTTGTGCATCTAATAACTTCATTTGTGTCAATGGATGAACCTTTAGGTCATTTTCGTCCTCCCTTGGCTTATTC
>NW_027337445.1:0-1174 GCF_000331145.2 Cicer arietinum | reverse complement strand
TTTTTTTATTATTTATTTAATAAATAACAATACAAGTCCATACTTTTTTTTACCGTTTATTTTTATATGTGTTTATTATTGAGTTTATTTCGTAGATTTATTTAAATTTATTTAATTTTTAACATCAGTTATTATTATTATTATTATTATTATTTTAAAAAGGGCAAAAATAAAACTATAATCAAACATTGTAAGATTAACTAGATGTGACATCTTTTTAATCTTTGAGTTATTAGAACACAAATTGTGACAATTTGATGGTTCTAAATCTCATATTCACAAATAAATAAATTAAAAATCATAAACAAATTAATCATAAAAATTATTTAAAGTTAATTAAAAATAGCATATTTTAATTCCAGAGTTACATAATACAAATTATATATTTTGATAGTTCTAAAACTTATTCTTATAAATAAATAAATCTAAAATCAACTTTTTTTTTTAAATTTAATTATTTATCTTTTTTTTAAATCTTGGAGTTGTTAAGACACAAGTTGTACTACTTGATGGTCTTAAAACCCTACTTTAAAAAATAAAGATATTCTTAAGAGGATTAAAATTAGATGTGACATCTTTTTTTTATTCCTTCAGTTTTGAGACACGAGTTGTACAGCTCGGTCGTCTTAAAACTCATATTTTAAAAAACAATTATTCAAATCAAGCAGGTCCCTTTCTTTATGTTTGTCAAAATTAAATTTTTTAAAATAACAAAAATACAATTTATTTAAAAGCAACCAACACATCAACATTTTCTACCAAGAACTACGTAGCTTTGATTTCTCCATCGCACCGGGAGATACGTAGGAGCAAGATCACACTCTTGTCAAGCACAATAATAAAAACTTTTTTTACTTGTTTTTTTAACACACTTTTATCTCAAAAATTACATTTATAAAAAAATAATTTATGCCCATATTTAATAATAAAGAGAAATAAATATAGTTAAGTTGATATAATTTTGCACAATTAATTATATGTAACCGTTTTTTAGCGGATGTCGTAGGGTGCTAATACCTTCCCTACGCATAATCGACTCCCGGACTCAAAATCTGGTTTGAAAGACCATTTTTTTATTTTTTTACATTTCTAAGGGTTTCCCGATCTAAATTAAATTTTGGTGGCGACTCCATTGAATTCGAGGAAAACTCGAAATTTTAGGCCGCGACAATCC
>NW_027337444.1:0-677 GCF_000331145.2 Cicer arietinum | reverse complement strand
GGAGGACGAAAATGACCTAAATGTTCATCCAATGACACAAACACACCTATAAGATGCACAAGATTGGTTAAAAACCTTATTTGGACAAGCATAATGCTAGGGTTGATGAAAATGACCTAAATGTTAATCCAATGACACAAAAGAACTTATTGCATGCACAAGATTAGTTAAAAACCTTATTTGGACAAGAATAAGTCTAGGGAGGACGAAAATGACCAAAATGTTCAACCAATGACACAAACACACCTACAGGATGCACAAGATTGGTGAAGAGGTACTAATTCCCAAGTGTTGGTTTTGTGCAATGCAGATAGTTCTTCTGCCATAGTCTGCTGATGACTCTTCATCATATGCATATTTTCCCACTGTTTTAGTCTTATTTATCCTCAATCATCAGTTAAATTAAGGGTTTATTTAATACAATTTGTTGATTTTTGTTCTTTGAGTTAATAAAATGTTTTTTGTTTTTATTTCGTTGATTAAGTAGGAATTTGTCGTAATTTTACATTGCGTTTTGTTTTAGGGCAGTGCTGAATTTTGGTGAAAAATCAACATGACACATGTGGAGTATTTCAGCCATATCTGGAGTTCTAGATGTCCAATTAGTGTCATTACAAGTGATAATGAAAGCTAAGATCCATATCTACAACTTTCATGAAGACACCGGGACCAAATTC
>NW_027337443.1:0-1099 GCF_000331145.2 Cicer arietinum | reverse complement strand
TTTCAGAAATTTTTTTTAACCTTCACGAGCATCGATTTGGAAATCGATTAGTTAAGTGTTCAACCTTAAGACAATCGATTTGGGAATCGATTAAATAAAACTGGAATTCGATTTGAACATCGATTTGAAATATGACCGTTACTCCAAATTACTAGCCGTTGGAACTTCATCATTACTGAATCGATTGAGGATTCCCAGCAACGGTAACCTAATCGATTGGGAAATCGATTTACTAGGTCAAGATTATAAATAGGAACAATTCCAAATCGATTTCTGCACTCTGTTTTCCAGATTTTCTCTTGTGTTCTTCATTCTTCTGTCTCTGCACTTGGTTGAATCTGCATTCTACACTCTACCTACTTCGAATCTACACAAATTTGTTGATATGGCCCGTGTAAAACAGACTCAAGCACGCACTCCATCTCCATCATCATCTTCCACCAGTGAAACACCATCACCACCCCCAACTTTGACAAAAAGAGTACCCATCCCAACTCACAAAATACTTGCAAAAGATAAAGGAAAAGCTCCTGCCCCAATCCAGGAAAACCCGAGAAACGGAAGGAACCCCCTACTGAAAAGCTCATGGCTGATGCCATGAAAGAGATTACTCAGAAAAAGGAAGAAGAAGCCTAATTCTTCTCCACCTCCTAAGAAAGTCTCTGCACCTAAGGAAAAGGAGGTACAAACATCTCTGTCTACAGACTTCGCAAAAAGGAAAATTCATGAAGCTAGAACCATGGATTTTGAATATTTTGATGTTGTGGAATTCACTTTTCAGAACCAAGGCTGATCAGGGAGTTTTATTCTACATTCAAGATGACTGAAGAAGGTTTTACTGCTTCAGTTAAGGGAAAAAGGATTGTAATGACTTTTGATGATTTCTCAACTTTATCTGGATTGCCTTTCTACGGCAAATCTATTGATGGCAGCACAGAAGCCGACACTGCCGATGAAGGTTGGGAAGAAACACTTGATAGGCATACCGCAGTTAAAGACCTGATGGTTGATGGGTTTGATGAATCGATTTCACTGTCCATTGGTCAGATGAAGGTTCAATAGAGGATGTTGATGTATGCTTTGACGCGTATGCTGGTTC
>NW_027337442.1:0-1399 GCF_000331145.2 Cicer arietinum | reverse complement strand
TCTTGTGCATCCAATAAGTTCATTTGTGTCATTGGATTAACATTTAGGTAATTTTCTTCCTCCATTGGCTTATTCTTGTCCAATTAGGTGTTTTAATCAATCTTGTGCATTCAGTAAGTTCATTTGTGTCATTGGATTAACATTTAGGTCGTTTTTGTAAACCCTAGCCTTATTCTTGTCCAATTAGGGTTTTTAACCAATCTTGTGCATCCAATAGATGTGTTTCTGTCATTGGATGAACATTTAGGCCAATTTCGTCCTCCTTAGACTTATTCTAGTTCAATTAGGGTTTAACCAATCTTGTACATGCAATAAGTTTATTTGTGTCATAGGATGAAGATTTAGGTAATTTTCGTCAACCCTATGTTCATTCTAGTCCAATAAAGGTTTTTAACCAATCTTGTGCATCCAATAAGTTCATTTGTGTCATTAGATTAACATTTAGGTCATTTTCGTCAACCCTGGCATTATTCTGGTCCAATTAGGGTTTTTAACCAATCTTGTGCATCCAATAGGTGTGTTTGTGTCATTGGATTAACATTTAGGTCATTTTCCTCCTCCCTAGACATATTTTTGTCCAATCAGGGTTTTTAACCAATCTTGTGCATGCAATACGTTCATTTGTGTCATTGGATGAACATTTAGGTCATTTTCGTCCTCCGTAGGCTTATTCTTGTCCAATTAGAGTTTTTAACCAATCTTGTGCATGCAATAAGTTTATTTGTGTCATAGGATGAACATTTAGATCATTTTCGTCCTCCGTAGGCTTATTCTTGTCCAATTAGAGTTTTTAACCAATCTTGTGCATGCAATAAGTTTATTTGTGTCATAGGATGAACATTTAGATCATTTTCGTCCTCCGTAGGCTTATTCTTGTCCAATTAGAGTTTTTAACCAATCTTGTGCATGCAATAAGTTTATTTGTGTCATAGGATGAACATTTAGATCATTTTCGTCCTCCGTAGGCTTATTCTTGTCCAATTAGAGTTTTTAACCAATCTTGTGCATGCAATAAGTTTATTTGTGTCATAGGATGAACATTTAGATCATTTTCGTCCTCCGTAGGCTTATTCTTATCCAATTAAGGTTTTTAACCAATCTTTTGCATCCAATAGGTTTATTTGTGTCATTGGATAAACATTTAGGTCATTTTCGTCCCCCTAGGTTTATTCTAGTCCAAATAACGTTTTTAACCAATCTTGTGCATCCAATAAGTTCATTTGTGTCATTGGATTAACATTTAGGCAATTTTCGTCCTCCATAGGCTTATTCTTGTCCAATTAGGGGTTTAAATCAATCTTGTGCATTCAATAAGTTCATTTGTGTCATTGGATTCACATTTAGGTCGTTTTCGTTAACCGTAGCCTTATTCTTGTCGAATTAGGGTTTTTAATCAATC
>NW_027337441.1:0-1283 GCF_000331145.2 Cicer arietinum | reverse complement strand
TTTTTTTTCAAGTAGCATAGTGATTAGGCTCACACTACTTATGTGTAACGAAATGGAGAAACTTATATTCCAATTCAACCCCCTCATATCAACACTCTTGCTTCTACAAATTATATAAATTGTCACGAATTACTTTTTTTACATATTAAAAATAATTTAACTTGTATATATATTATATGGCAACCATATATATATTATAGTACCTTAATAATGTTCCACTAATTTTGATTCCCTCTAATTTTGCCTTTTGTTTTGGTTCCCTCTGGTTCTAGTTTCATCTATTTCTTCCTAGTTATGATTGTCTCTTTTATTTTATTTTTTATTTGTGGCAGCATTAGCGCACTCTTTCATCTTTTCAGCCCCCTTTCTTTTCACTTTTACAGTTGAAATTATTTCTTGTATACACACCACCATCTTTCCAACCTTTTTTTAGCCTCTTTTACTTTTCTCTTTTTTTCCTAAAACAGCTCCAATTTTTTCTTTGTATATACGTTATCTCTTGAGCTATATTTTCTTCCTTTTTAGCCTCTTTTGTTTATTTTTTCTTCCTAAAATGGCTACAATTTTTACCATAAATACAAGCAATTAAAAAGTGCAACCTCTCTTTTCTAGATTTACCTTAGCAAATCCAATTTTTCTGCAAAAACAAGCAATAATCCATAACTTAATTTCCTCTCATGGATACAAAGATTCATCATTTTAGTCTATAAATTGAGAGCAAAAAATTAAACAAGAAAATGAGGGCATTTTGATTTTTAGACTTGTAAGAGTTTTTGTTAGTAAGTGATTTGAAACATGAAACGAGTTATAGAAAAATACACTAATTCAAAACGGTAACACCCTAAAATTTATAATAAACTATTTTATTAGTGAATTAGGATTTTAAATAATTAATTTGGTATTAAAATTATTTTAGAATATATGTTGATCAATTTTCTTTATATGTGTATATTTTATGATGTACTAATTTTGTATATATTTGCGAAAAGAGAGATATAAATAATAAATATTAAATTATATTATTTTATATATTTTATATATTTTTCTAAAAATAATAATACTTTAGTGTAAATATTTTAAAGAATAAGACTTTAACAATTTTACCTGTAAGTGCTTCTGTATTTAATGAGATATTTTTTGAATGTTTGACAAATGTTAAGTGCGCACATATATATATTTTAACTATTTCTAAATATCTGTTATTTTAATTATTTATTTTATAAATAATTATCTTGAGATAGTAGTAATAATATTTTTGATTTCCTTTATTTTTATATAGTTGC
>NW_027337440.1:1046-1424 GCF_000331145.2 Cicer arietinum | reverse complement strand
TAGGTAGGGCCTGACAAGGCTAGTGATTTCGGGGAAGTACAACTGAACGGCATGATCGTGGCGATCGGCTGTCGAGCCTTAAGGCAAGATTGTTTAACCTTGGAAGTAGCACTCCATGTGACACCCTAAACCCCAAAATAATATATATAAAAATTTATATCATATTTCTATAAAATTTGCAGCGGATAAATAATAATATGTTTCCAAGAAAATAAAAACTCTAATCTTTAATTTAGGATATCACGTTTCTCAAAAATCAAAAGGAACACTTTAACTTCTTTACTCCATAGTGCAATCTCAATAAGCTTGAATTAAGTATAATTACTTGATTTAATTCTAAAAACCTACTAGTACTTATATGGTTTTCATACAAAAGTC
>NW_027337440.1:0-297 GCF_000331145.2 Cicer arietinum | reverse complement strand
CTCGTTGGTATATGATACTCCATTAAAATTGTCATCTCAAACACAAATTGAAATCACCATTATTTCATCAACTATGAGTTTAATTCAATATTCTCATCACAATATCACTATCATTAATCATATCTCATCACATAAACTCATCACATATTTATATCATAAATCACACATCATCATCAAATAAACTTACATTATACACTGCATTCACATAAACTCATTAAATCAAACATATGCACGAAATTCATTTGAAATCAAATATCACAATGATATCAAATATCACAATAACATCAAATATCACAA
>NW_027337439.1:5606-6087 GCF_000331145.2 Cicer arietinum | reverse complement strand
TGTAAAGTAAATCTCTAAAATTTTATATTTACAACTTATACTTCAAATAAATAATTCATTTGTGTGTCATATCAGTTTTGTGGATTTAAGATCCAATAAACTTATAAAATATTAAAACACTCAAATTTATGTCATATTTCTCTAAGATATTTTAGAATTTATTAAAAATTAAAACAACATTTAATTTATTGAAATGAACATTCAAACTCAAAATTTTCATTTTTATTTTCAGATAACATAATGATCCTTTGAACCCAAAGTGGTCTCAAGAACACTGAAGTTCCTAAGCAAGGTGTAGGATTGGGATGTCACGCCAAATCGGGCATCTGATATATTAAGACTCGAATAAGAAGCAGGATCAAAATATAACATGAGGAAAATCCAACCAGAAGCCACCGGAAAACTATAGGTATATGGTGATTTGAAAATCCGCGCCGTCATGAAGGGAACTTGAAGGACTGCAGGGTCATTAGTTGCAACC